>NC_091123.1:96932253-97232253 GCF_040183065.1 Periplaneta americana
CTTCCAAAGGAAATGGGAACATGATTATTTTGTTGTTGAAGACGAAAGAATTGCTTGTTTACCGTGTCCAATCCAATTTATTTGCACACGTCATTTCAATATTAAACCACATTTCAACAAAGTCCATATTAAGAATAATGGAATGCACAAACTTTCGGGTAAGTTCATTATTAGGAAGTGTATATTGATTATTTATTTATATACTGTAGAATCAAGGACGTCACTCGTTGTGTTCATTTTGAATTTAAATTAATAGTGACTTTCAAGGTTCATTACTTAAATGCTATAAATTTATGTTTCCGTAGGTGATGATAGGAGGAAAGTTTTCGAAAATTTAAAACAGGTTAGGTGCAAAGAAATCTCAAAGGAACTACCGATAGAAAAACTCCTTGAAAGGAGGTAACGCATTATAAAAAGAAAGAATTTATTACAATCCTTTTTGAAAATTACATGCCACCACTGATGGACCTTTGACGATAAGAGAAGGTAAATAACTCTACGCGGAAGTCGATCATCCCTAATAGAAGTTGAGTGAGGCTGACGTCATATTTCCCCTACTTACGATTTCTGGAGTTCTGATATAAAGTATGGCTCTTTCCAAGATAGTTATATCTTCATAACAGCCACAACATAACTCAGATTAAATTAGTTTATCTTCCGCAACGGATGAAGAATTTCAAAAAAAAAAAAAAATCAAGTATTGGTACGAGTATTAGAAGTCCAAAGATATATGAAACCGAAAACTATCAAACCCAAGTTCCAATTAATTTCATTATTATGTTACAGTCTAGCATCAACGACACAGTGCATTTTAATTGTATTAAGGAACCTCAGTATCTTCACTTAGACAAATAATTACATTACTACTTTTATTAAGAATGGAAGATGCAAGATTTGTCAATAAAGTCGAATTTAATTCAGCAATTCAACACTATTATTAGCAGTATTTAATTTATCGACGTATTGAGTTGCAACATTACAATGAAACATGGATGAGAGTTGACCAAAAATGTTGTCTGGAGCCGTACATCTATGATACAATTATGTTATTTTAATTTCCTCTCCCAGAAGAAGATATCCTAAGGATAAAATCTCACTCCGCAGTGCGACAGTGTGTGGCATTTGTTATCACGATAATTGCATTAAATTTACGAATTTCTTTAATATATATACAATTTTTACCCTATCACGTTTCATTCATTCACAGTTTCCTGTCCAAGCAAAATTCTAGTAAACATGGGTCCGCAAATTAACTGTTTACAAGATAATGCCATTTTGTGCCTGTTGTTATCCGCTGCATATTAAGTACGAATTCCAACATAAGCAGTGGCAATTTTATTTAATTTACCAATTACGAGACAGTAAAATCCATAATTTTGGCTTCTACACCACGAAAATGTGATTGAACATATAGGCTACAAAATAAACTTCTTTTTGTTTGAACAACAGTAAATTTTGTGAATAAACAAGGTACAGTATAATATGAATTTGTTACCACCAGGTGTTCAAAATGCTGACCATGTACTTGAATGCATATGTCTAGTCTTCTCCGCAAAGATTCACGAATGCGCTCCAGAAATCCTGGAACATTCTTCATTTGCTGGAAAGCATCTACAATCCGATACTGCAATAATTCCTCAGGTGTGGTTATGTCTGTTGTCAACTAGGTTCTTCGTATAATCCCATACATAAAATCAAAGGAGTTAAATACGGTGATCTAGGTACAGGTCCTCCTCTACCAATCCGCCGTTCACCTTATCGTTTGTTTACATTTCGTCTCACACTTATAGTGAGGGTCACATAAGAACAGTTCCTAAACAGCAAATATTGTCGTCTTGTCAGTGTTGTCAACTGTTACCAGTTATCACACGATCATTCGTTCTAAATGACTTATTTACTTACCGTACTTTATGTTGGAAGATTATTCCATATAATTCAATAATTTCTAACATATTTTCGTAGGCAAACTATACGAGAAAAGTATCAACATGTCAAGTATTTTGTTTCGCAATACGAAATTCATTGGTTTGACTAAACCATTGACTCACGAGACCTAACCTAAAAATGTACTTTGTTTGACCGCATGAAATTATTAGTAGGCCTACTAACTCCGAAAACTTACCTGACTATAGTCTTGAATTATAACCACAACGCAACACACAAAATAACCATTATGTATTAATATTAATACTGATTATTAATTAATTATTAGTACCGGTATGTTCAAATTTCATTAGTTTCCAGTAACAGGCTCAGAAATATAGTACAATTTCAATTTCATGGAACTGCAGTACCGACAAATATTGTCTCAGCTGCCAACATACTAATTACAAAATCACTACCATTTGTAGTATTTGTCATTATCGAAATTCGAAACGAAGTTGGCAAAAGAAAATTCAACCTGCAAACTAGAAAATCACCACAATCCACTAGCATTTGTAGTAATTGGGGAAAAATGGTTATGTTTCACCCTTAGGGTATGAAGTAAGCTGACCTGGACTATTACATGGAACGGGATAGGGAGAGTGTGGTACACGTACAAAGCATGAATTTTGCCACTTCACTGTATGCAGGCCCTCGGTTCACAGGTGACCCCAAACTGCAAAAAATGGCATTATCTTATAAACAGTTAATTTTTGGACCCAGGCTCACTGAAATCTTACTGCTTTTCTTCGTTTATATCTCTTATCCATGATTTTTTACCATCACTTTCAAAACACTCTGTACATCTTATTGTCGTCAATTATCTGGTATCTTCTGCCCCGAACTTTTCTCCCGTTCATCATTTCTTCCAAGGCATCCTTCAGTTTCTTATCACCTAGTGACCCAACCAAATCCCTTTTCTCTTCCTCATCAGTTTCACAAACATCATATCTTTAGCCACTCTTTCCAGCACAGCTTCCTTTCTAATTCTGGCCGTCCATTCCACACCTCCATAACCATAATTATGTCAAATGCTTCTAGTCGCTCCTCTTCACTTCGTCGTAATGTCCACGTTTCTGCTTCATACAATGTCACACTACATACAAAGCACTTCATTAGTCTCGTCCATAGTTCTTTTTCCAGAAAGCCGCAGAAGATGCTCGTTTTCTATTAAAAGCTTACGTTGCCTCTGCTATCCTTCTTTTGATTTCCTGGCAGCAGTTCATGTTACCGGATATATTACATCCCAAGTGTAGGCCATTTGAAGTTGTCCACTTTCTCTACTGCCTGATAATTCGCAGATTTAACGTATCTATGTTCCTTCCAATAAGCAGAGTCTTTGTCTTGTTTGCATTTACCTTCATCCCATACTACTCACAGCTGCCAATAAGCTATTGTAGTAGCATATCCCTTACTATTCTGTCCTTTTTGTTAACAACGTCATAACATCAGCAAATCTTATGCAATTTATTCTCTTCCTCAGACTACCACCCCTCCCATTTTCAGAAAACAGTTTTCCTCTAAATTCTCGAAGTACATATTGGACAGGGTAGGTGATAAAGGGGTCTTTTTCATACTCCTCTCCGTATTTCACTTCCTTCTGACATTTATTCTGCTATCCTAACTTTGACTAGTTTTATATAAAGATTGCTGAAGAGGCTCCTTCATTTCCAATCTACTTCAATTTTCTTCAGGATCCCCGTAAGTTTATTTCTAACAAATGCTTTTTCTAGGTCCACAAATAGCCTACTATACACACACACACTCACTTCTTTATCCTTCTCTAGGTATCTTTCGCCGATTGTTCGCATCAGTCCAATTGCATCATTCTCTCTTACCTTTCCCTTCCTGAAGCCAAATTGCTCTACTTCCAACTGTCCTTCCATCTTAAAATATAAACGCCGATTCAGTATTTGCAGAAGAATCTTCGCCAAGTACGATATCAGATTGATAGTCGTCAATTCGTTACATTTCTTGGCATTATCTTTCTTCGATATAGGTAGCAACACTGTATCCGTAAAATATTCAGTCCTTTCGTTTTTTCACATATTTCGTGGCATAATGATAGAATTTTCCGTTTTCACTCAAGCATCTCACTAATTCACTAGGGATTCCATTAAATCCTGTTGCCCTCTCATTATTCATTTCCCTAAGAGCTAGTTCAACTTCTTCCCTTAAAATAGAAAATCCTCTTTCGTTTTCTGATGGCTGCTTCGTCTTCTATAGCTAACTCATCTGGAAGATTCACTGTCTCACATAGCTCTTCTACATATTTCGTCCATTTGTTCATTATTCCTTGTTTATCTGTTATTTCATTTCTGATTTCTACTTCTATCAATTATATGGATTTTCTGTTCTTAATTGTGAAGTCGATGCATTTTACTTAGCGATTATTACGTTATAGGTTGGTAAATTTTAAAAGTTATTGAAAATATTAGCAGGTAAGGATTTTCTTAATGAGAGTGTCAATATGTCCCTCTCTGGCCATTAAGATGAGAAATTATGTGAAAAGACTACACGGCGCAGTTTGAAGGGTCGCGCAAAGGATACACGAAAAATTTTCCTAAAGAATATTTGTAATTTAAATGAATGAAAATTGTATTTCTCTTTCGATAACAATCGCCATGATTTTCCAACTTCTCATGCATCAGCAAATACCAGTTTTATGAGCTCTTAGTCACGTGCTAAGTGGACCATACACACACTCTCTATCTGCAACCACGCACATTCGACCCTTTCCGTCCTTGCTTGCCGCAAACGCTATAATGGTGTCTGGAACAGATATAATATAATCAATCTATAATAATTTTATTATTTACTATTGAGTTTATGGCTGGGAATCAGTCAATTCAAATTCAGGACTTCAAAGTCCCATTTGACAATTTTCTTGTTAAGGATTTTATATTTTATATGAAATTGGAGTCTACGTAACAACGATCAATCTATGCATAACATCCATTGAAGGAGAAAATAATAAAAAAAAATCTTTTTAGCATTACTGTCTTAAGTCTTTAGTCAGCCTTCGTTTGATATCGAATAAATTTATGCCTTAGGCTAAATTTTATTAAAGAAAAACGGATCTGTAGATTAAATCAAGTGTCCGTGCTTCACCTTCGCTCCGATGTAAATGCGACTAGTTCGGCGAGCGAGTTGAAGTGATAAAAGGATGTACAATATCAACGTAATATTACAATGCGAGCTATATGTAGGGATTTAGTTGGTGTGAAATTTATTTTGAGTTGAATTCATTCGGGAGAAGAGCACTATATCCCAAGCACTGTAACTTCTGAGGATCTATTGTACTACACTGAAGCTGGGCGCATTCTTAAACCCAGACCGGCTGATACACTAAGGTTCGTTACATACCCAGTTTTCGATTAGGTAATCGAACTCGTCCGTAGGCTAGCTCCCTCTGTGCATTGCAAGCCGGCTTTCGGAGAGTGCTAAGCAGGGGCGGCTTTCGAAGGGGGGCTGCGGAGCTGCAGCACCCCCAGACATTTGTGGCTCTTGTCCCGTTTTATGTTGTGTAATACATTTATTATACAGTCTCTATTTAGCGGCTCGAATGTTTAAAAACATTTCGCTCTCAATGACATGCACGCAATCGTTAGTGAAGTCACTTCCTCCCCTGGTGCGGCCAGAGCGAAACCAGAGACAAGGACTATAGGGTGAAGACACTTCCTCCCCTGGAGCTGCCAGTCTCGTCTCGGATGCTTTGCGCGTTAGTTTTACCCCTCCTCCCTGCTGCCCCTTGCCGTGAATCCAGAGTATCCAGGCGCTGCAAAATTTGCAGCAGTTTGTCAGTAGCGCGCAGTTTTTAATGTTAGTATAACAAGTGCACCAATGTTTAATTCTGTACAATATTTACAGTCTATTCAGTTCAGTATCTTAACAATTCAGGAGAAATAAAATTAAGTGCCCATCAGTTGAATATCATAATGGAAAGAGCAGCTAAACAAAATATAAAGGCTCGCATATTTTTTGCTAATTTATCCAGTATCCCTTTCTTCTCTCGATATCCACACAGTCTGTATTAGATTAATGTGTTTCAAAGACAATTCCATCAGCTGGGGCAACAAGATGGATTTAAAATAAGAACAGTAAATGTTGTTCAATGGAAGAAGGCTCCATTGCTAGAATGTTTTCAAACCATAATGGAATCTGAAACTCTAACAGCATCACAATAAATGAGGCAAGCGCCCTGGTGCGTACTCTTGAAGATCCTGAATTCAATTTCTGGCTCAGTTATTTTTTTCATTTATTGATGTATCATGTATTATATATTATACAACCAACTACAACATCGCCAGTTAGATATTTCAAATCTGCATATAAAAAATTAAATTATGGTTTATTTAACGACACTCGCAACAGCAGCGTCGCCGGTGTGTCGGAATTTTGTCCGCAGGATTCTTTTAAATACCACTAAATCTACTAACATGAGCCTGTCTCATTTAAACACAACTTACAAGATAAGGCGCATGGAACTAATCTTCAAATAAAGTAAGTTGCTTTGTTATTTTTGTATGCAGCCCCCCTTAATTCAATACCCACGAGCCGCCACTGGTGCTAAGGAATGATGTTTGGACTATAGGTATTTTGAAGGAATGATGTACTGTCAGTTGCTTGGTTCTGTGGCCGGCGTAGAGGAGCCATAGTATCTCACGCTCTGCCAGGAGAGAAGTGGTGAGTGAGAGGGAAATTGAGTGCTCTGTGAAAGAAGCCATTTCCCTCTCACTCATCGCTTCTACTCTTGACCCAGTGCATAATGGTATGATCTCAGTTAGCTGACCACAGAAACGAATTGCTGACTGTAGATGAATTATGTGGAGAAACAAAAGAACCCCGAGAAAATCCTCAATTCCGACCTTTTCCACCACAATTTAATCAGTCATTTAAGAAATGGCTTAATTTCATGTTTTTCCAGAGTTGAGTTTTCTATGTCTATATGTTCCTAGATGGTAGACCCATCTATTCAGTACGAAATGGGCTCAATTCCGCAATATATTATTGAAGAATCAAGATGTCTCTTGTATCGTTCATTTTAGAAATGGCTCAATTCCTTGAGTGAAAAACTTTCTAAAGTGAACTGGTAGCATTGAGGAACTTATTTTATCTGACAGTAATTACTATAATAAACAGAGATTATGTTCAAGCAATGCAATGCAAAATGGAGTCAGATAGAGAAGTGTGCGTTTTTCAGGCAAAAAACGAAGAAAAAGTGTTCGAAATCGTGATGAATATAAAAAATTGGATTATATAAAAAAGTAAAATTGAAGGAATTGAACATGTGAACTATGCTGGAAAAATTGTCCCAACAAGGACTGTTAAACTACTGTTAAATACAAATATTATCTAAATTATTTTCATGACAATTTTAACCTGGCTTTTAGCAGGCCACAAATTGATACCTGCATAACTTGCGAAAAGCTTCTCATTAACGTTATAAGCCCTACTTTAAATGATCGTGCTAGAAAATTGGCACCATCGGAGGTCATGATTCATAAACGTAGAGCTCAGAAGTTCTTCACATGTATGAAACAGAGAAAAGGAAGGTGCCTGGAAGGTAACAGTGTTTTATCACTGTGCTTTGATTTCATGCAAAATTAGGCTCTTTCACGCATCCTTGTGCAAGATGTATTTTACCTTAGACAACTTTGGGTTAATATATTCAACATTCACAATATTGCAGCTGGCCACTGTGTCATGTATGTTCATCACGAAGGATTAGCGAAAAAAGGAGGAAATGATGTGTTCATTTATTTTGGACTATATTAAAAATCATGTGCCTGGAAGTGATACTGAACGTTTGTACTCGGACGAATGCGTTGGACAAAATAAGAAACTCAAAGGTTTAACAAAATAACTCATTTCTTCCCTCTCAGAGGGCACTCATTTAATGCTTATGACAGGTACTTTGGTTTGATTGAAAGATCAAATCGTAAGTAAGATAGGATATACTCCGTTAGAGAATAGGTTTATTTAATAACATTGTAAGAGATACAAAAAATTCTATAATAAATTTAACATATCCGTTATGTTAAATTTCAGTGCAGTCAGTTTTGAAAAGGCTCAAGTCCATGACATTCATTTTACAATTATCGGTATTTAACTAACGACAACAAAAGGTTACGAATCAAAAACATAAAACCCTTCTAGTACGACAATTTAGACTTAAAAATAAATTGAATTAATACATTGTAAAAGAAACAAATCTTTTTTCATTCTACTGAAAATTTTACT
This sequence comes from Periplaneta americana, assembly GCF_040183065.1. Lineage (NCBI taxonomy): Eukaryota > Metazoa > Arthropoda > Insecta > Blattodea > Blattidae > Periplaneta > Periplaneta americana. The sequence goes on from NC_091123.1 coordinate 96,940,420, forward strand.
TTCTTATCATTGAGCCTCTTCTTAAATTACTGTTTCAATTGTCACTGATCGAAACTCGAACCCGGACAGCCTGCATGACAGGCTGATGATCTGACCGCAACTACCTCAGAGGACTACTTGGTGCGGGTATAAAGATGAATCCACACCATAGTTTAGAATGTCTTACGAAGTTCTCTCTAGTGTTTGCATTAAACAAAATAAGTTGCGAAGACGCTTAAGAATAAAATATTAAAATGTTGAAAATGAAATTTGTTAAATGTTTCCCTTGTTCATTAATAAAATTTAAAGAAAAAAATCTGGTATTAGTAATGTATGATTAGTAACTATACTTTGGAATCGTATATAGATAGACTACCTACTTCATGTTACATACTTACTTACTTCTGGCTTTTAAGGAACCCGAAGGTTCATTGCCACACTCACACAAGCCCGCCATAGGTACCTATCCTGACCAAGATTATTCCAGTGCCTACAATCATATCCCACCTCCCTCAAATCCATTTTAATATTATCCTCCCATCTACGTCTAGGCCTCCCAAAAGGTCTTTTTCCCTCTACCCTCCCAACTAACACTCCATATGCATTTCTGGATTGGTCCATATACGTGTTACATGCCCTGCCCATCTCAAACGTCTGGATTCATGTTAAGTTGGGAAAACCTTATTCTTAGAGTGGAGAATTGTTGAGCCTTCCTGCAGCTAAATAGGGCCTATATATCGTGATGCTACACTTCGACTACTGCGATATTAGCCTATATTAAGTAACCTAAATGCAAATTTGAGCAGCAGGCTACAACGTGTGCATAATGCGTGCGTCCGTTACATTTGTAATATTCGTAAGTATGATCATGTTTCCCCGTCTTTCCAAACTCTGTCTTGGCTAAGACTAAGCGATCGACGAGCCCTGCATTCTCTTGTTCTCTTATTTCAAATTCTGCGCACCGCTATCGCAATCTATTTTGCTTCTCGTTTTCAAAATTTATCCGCATATCATCAGCTAAGTACAAGATCTCATCATACCAATTTACTCATTAGACCCTACCACAAGACATCTTTATATTCTTCATCTTATACTGTTTCAGTTGCTAGAAATTGGAACTCTCTTCCGAGTGATGTAAGGGGTTGTTGGACAATAACTTTATTTAGGTCAAAATTACATAAATTCTTTCTTAACAAATTAATTGCTGATTAATATTTATTACATATAATGAAAATAACATCTGTTCATTCTTATTATTATCATCATTAATTTCTCTAAATAGATTTACAAAACCTCTAATGGCAATTACATTAATATTCTCATTATAGAAATATATTTTAGATTTACATATACATATATATATATATATATATATATATATATATTTTTTTTTTCTCCTTGTAACATAGTTCTAGTAAGCTTATATTAAATTAATTTTCATCATTTTACTATTTCAAATTAATTATAATTGATTGAATTAAATTAGCTCATAAATTAAGTTACTACTTTATCTTATAGGTTTATCTAAATTTAAATAAATATGTAGTCCACTAGTCGTTAAAACTTAACTGAAGAATATTGCTGCAGAATCTTTTAAGTGTATCGTAAATATTCATAATTTAAATATGTATTGTATTGATTAAGCCTGGTTGAGTGGAAGAGAAGGCCTTATGGCCTTAACTCTGCCAGCGAAAATAAAACATTATTATTATTACTATTATTATTATTATTATTATTATTATTATTATTATTATTATTATTATTATACTTAAAACTATGTTAAATGAAAAAGAAGCAAAGCAGATGTAATTCCTCTGTCTAACGGCACAGTGTAAATACGCATTAGTTCATTTGTTATTTACGTGAAAAATTAATTTATTATGAGAGGAAAACACGGTAGATTTTTTGTATTATAGATTAATGAATCAATGAATATACAGAGTACCCCAAAAATGCATACACTGTTTGATCATAAATAACTTGAGACACATTGAGATAAAATTCTCATTTTCGGGGAAATTTTAGCTGAATGTTGCTAATTGGCAGTGATCAGATGAGAGTGCAGGTGTAGTGTGAAAATAAAATGGCGAATGCAAGGTTGTCGTTAGAACAACGGAAGGCGATTTGGGAGTGGTATTTTAAGTTTGAAAACATTAGCGAGGTACGGCGTCATTGACAAAGAGTTTCAAGAAATATCGCCGACACGTCTAACAATAGCGCATATTCGGCACAAATTCGGAGCCAGCGGTAGGCCTCCTGTTAATGATGTGCACGAAGGACTTTCCGGGGACCTGTAACTGCAACAACTGTAGCTACCATCGGAGCAATAACAATTTACAGGTTCACCACAGAAATCTGTTAAACGTGAAACCGTAGTCAGTAGATCAATTGTGCAGCGAATTTTGAAGACAGCAAAGTGGAAAGTGTACATTCCAAGACTGCTGCATGCATTGAATGAGGACGACCCTGATCGACGAATAGAGTGCTGTGAATGGTTTGATAACATGGGGAGTTTGCAGGGACGACGAGGCATAATTCAAACTGAATGGTACTGTAAACCGCCACAATTGCATATACTGGACTCCCAATAATCCGCACATCATCAGGACAAAACCATCAATTTACCGGGACTTAATGTGTGGTATGGTTTGTCCTCCGGGTTTGATTGGGCCGTTCTTCTTTGAAGGCACAGTTACCGGTGTGGTATATCTCGAGATACTTCAGACAAAAATTGTACCTGGCATCCGAGGGCTATACCATGGAGATATTAGGGCGTATCTGGATTAAACTCTACCCGGAAGAAGAGGTGCTGTAGAGTACTCAGCACGGCCAGACCTAACACCAATTTCTAGTCATGGAGACCCTAAAGGATGTTGTTTATCGGAAAACTCCGGATACACTGGTTGCGCTACGAGAACAAATCGAAATTTAATGTCATGAGCAGCTATCACACTGGAAACATTATAGAACAGTTCGTGAAGCAGTTCGGCGGCATCGACAGTGTTTTGAGAGATTCCTGCTCAACACCATCGTTATAATAAGCTTATATGTACAGTTTCCCTGAAAAAGGATGAGACGATTGAGTATTCCTAAGTCTCAGATGTGAGACACTGCGCATGATCGGAGACCAGAGCACTGATACACAAGATAACGAATATTGAGTTACTTAAATTCAGACTATTTGGTTTGTTACTAGCATCGTTCCGAAATTCACTTCAAAAACTGGAAAAAATATGATAATATTACGTAAATGAAAGATAAATATATACATAAATCGTGTAGTTAAATCGACAATGGACCTTCATGACTAGATCGACACTCCGCACAGAAAGGAAAGCTTTCATGTCGTTTCAATAGCTCAGACGGTAAGACTTCTGCGTGTTGAGTAGAAGAGTGCAAGTTCGATTCTTAGTCTATACAACGATTTTTTTGTCTAAATAACGTTGAAATAGCTAAGTAACGTTGAAATAGAGTTTTACAAAGTCCTGAGATTAAGTGTTAATGATCGCAAACAATACAAAATTACAAGTTATAATATTATAAACGTTAATCTAATGAATGCATTTATACACACACATATACAATGTAAATGCATATATATTAAAAACTAACAATTAAAATGAAATTATACAAATATATTTAATAATAGACAAACTTTTACAAAGGTTTAGAGTCCTTAGGCTATGTAATTTGGTAATTATTACAATATTTTATTAATAGCTTTCCCATATGTGTAAGAAATGCACTCGCACAAAACAATTTTTGTTAAAAGTATGGCTTTAGACTATTTCATTCTCACACATTCAGTTAATTTTAACTATTTTATCTACATGTTTGCAATAGTGTTTAATTTAGTATGCATTCAATTTTATTCATGCTATGATTGAATGGAAAAGCACTGTTGCAGTTATTGACTAATTACATATATTAATACTAATTATTAAATGCATCTGTTAAGTAACCAATTGCAGTATCTTTTGCAAAATCTTGAATGTTTAAGTTGTCAATAATATGTCTGTACTATATACTATAATACGTTAAAAGAATTTGCAATAGATTTGGGATCCTCTACTTTATAATCATTGGTTTTAGTGAAAAAATATTTTCTTTCTTAGGATATCTACAAGTTTAAATTTAATAATATTCCGAATAGATTTAATTGCATTATCTGAATTTTGTACTTTTCTATTCAAATATATTCTATTTCCCTCTTTCATAATTTTTGATAAATTACACTGTACTCCCTGCAGTATTTAAGAACATGAGGATCATTACATTGCAACTCATTACATATAGATTCTTCTTTTTAATACATGAGATTTTGAAGTCCCTGCGTTATCTACATGTTTTTACTTTTGAATTTTTTCACAACATTGAGTGGAGAACATCCACTGAAGTGATTATGAAATTAAGTGAAAAATGCAATACATTAACTCTTAATATTAGTATTACCAGTATCATATACGTTTTTCCAAGATTCATTTTGTACACATAAATGTAAATAATCATTAGATACAACATTTACGATCCTTTCTTAGTTTTTAAATTAATATTTTGAAATTGTTCAGTGACATTGGAAACACTTAGGATTTGTTTATCATGTTCAGATAAGCCATTGATTATAGGTTCTGTCGAATAGGAATTCAGTCTAATTCTGTGTACAAAACATTTATCAATAGCTGTGCTACTTCAGCTTAGATTTAATTTGATTAGTTTCGCAACAGTTGGACTTCCTGTTATATCCTGTTATTTAGATATTTAATTTAGGGTTGATTTATTAACTCTTACTATGCAAGATGCCTCTTATTTCAATAATTCTATATCACGTTAAATAGTCATTGTCTACACTAAAGTATTATCGTCATCCCTCATTTCTCATCGTAATGGCGAACCGACGTGACATGAGACAGCGAGTTATAGCTCTAGTTGAGGCTGGATATGGGGCTAGATCTGCTGGCCGTTTTGTCGGTGTTCCTGGAAGTACAGCCACGAGGTGGGTTATCGTTACCAAAATTTAGGGGAGGTCGAAAATCGCCCTATTCCTGGGCGTCTGCGGATTTCTTCATTGGAAGAGGATGCTCTTTTATTCGACACAGTTCGACAGGACCCCTTTCTGACTGCTAACGAAATAAGAGCAGCATCTAACTTTCCCGGCTCTTCACAGACTGTGATCAGCAGGTTGAGGAACCGCGGTATTAGGAGCCGGAGGGCTGCGCAAATGGAAATATTGGGGGAAGCACAAGCTGTCGACCGTCTTGCCTTTGCTACCAATCGAGTGGATTTCGATTGGAGAAATGTAATTTTCTCCGACGAAACAACCATCTCAAGTGATTACGAAAGTCCTGTCCGTGTCTATCGTAAGGATGGTCTCCGACATGACCAGCGCTATGTGCACCGACGTGAAAGATCGGGGCGCTTTAGCATATCGTGTTGGGGGTGGATGTCTTACGATGGACCTGGCGTTATAGAACGCATCGATGGCCGGTTTAATGCGGGAACTTACGAGCACATTCTGGAAAATATATTCCTTCCCTCCGCCCGAGAACGTTTTCCCGAAGGAACATTGCTCTTCCAGCAGGATAGCCATCCCGTGCACTATGCTGCAAGCATTCAAAGATGGTTTCAAAGGAGACCCGAGATCGAAATCATTAATTGGCCTCCGAAGTCACCTGATTTGAATGTCATCGAACATTTATAGGTGAAATTGAAAAAGAGAAGGATAGTCCCTATGCCCACCGACGCCCTCGAAATCGAGACGAATTGTGGGATCAAGTTGTTGACACCTGGGAAGATCTCGCCGGGGATCAGAACTTATTCCACAATCTCGTGACATCCATGCCGGATCGACTTAGATCTGTAATAGAAGCAGATGGCATGTGGACAAGATCTTAAGTTAACAGGTCTCTTTTTGTTTCTTATGATTTTTGTTTGAGGAAGAATACTTTTAACTTCCAAGTAAGTTTTATTTTTTTTTGACGAGGTTCAGCCAACTTGTAAAACCCAGAAATTGGGCATAAATTATTCCATATTTTTCGACAAATTAGACAGTCGAGGAACTCTGAACAAATTAATTACACCTCAATAAAAAAGAAGTTTTACCCGGGATCGAACACGAGACGTTTCGGTTATACAGCGGAACCAACAGGCTACTATATGAGCTACTGAGACAAGACAGTGACAGCAGCAGTCCAGAATGTAGATCCCTTAGCAGGCATTTGCCATTCGGTACAGTGAAGCAATGATATTTTGTGACTCGAGCTATGTTGTGAAATCATGGCCTTAAATGGCAGTCTTCTTCGTGATCCTTATTCTGGTCCTTGTCCTTGTTGTGGTCCTTGTAACAATTCTTGCATTATTTGTCATGTTATGTATCGTTACGTCGATATCGAGTGAACCGCGCTGTAGAACTTTAACTTCCGACGACCAAGAATCGTCTCATTCTTTTTAAGGGTAACTGTACGTCCTTCCTATAGTTCGTGAAAGTAAATGGTCGCTTAAGCCGCGTTTCCAAATAAAATAGACATTAAGAAGGGATTTGTGCGTTGTTGTACTTACAGTACCAAATTTTGTGCTACACATGTCACAAAGTAGATATTGTTGGAAAAACTTAAAATCTTCATAAATTCTGAGAAAGTTTCCAAGACTTAGCCTACAAGGTTTTGTACTTTTTTCAACGTTATGTTTCCTCAACATACGATCCCTTGAATGGTTATTTAATTTTAAAATTAATCTGTTAATTGTTTCAATTAATGGATTGAATCAACAGCTCTAATTTAAAAAGTAACGGTAACTTTACTAATTCAATTTGTAGGTGGAGTTAACTTAAATACCTCTCGAGCTAGATCCCGGGCCTATAAAATTTAGAACTGATGTAATTTTTAATATTGAGCTAAGAGTAAAATATACGTTTATATAATACACCATTGTCGTAAATTTATTAATATCTGGCGAAGGTATTGTTTCCTTGGCTTATGATTGCTGTGAACATTCATAACAGCAGTTCTGAAGTTAGGCATCTTGATCTTCAAAGTAACATGGCCAAGCTGAAAGACACTTTCATCAGCGTTGGTACACTTGTAACTACTGACAATATATATTCACAATTTACAGAATTTACTTTCAATGTAAAGAAGATCATTATTCAAAACGTTTATCACTCTAACTCTAGACTGCGTGGAATGATGGCTCCTTCGTCACATGTTCGACACAGATTTTTGGATATTTTTTTTAACTTTGTTATTTAACGACTTTGTATCAACTACGAGGTTTTTAGCGTCGATAACATTGGTGACAGTGAGATGATATTTGGTGAGATGAGGTCGAGGGTTCGCCTTAGATTACCTGACATTTACCTTACGGTTGGGGAAAACCTCGAAAAAACCCAACCCGGTAATCAGCCCAAGCGGGAATCAAACCCGCGCCCGAGCGCAAGTCCGGATCGGTAGGCAAGCGCCTTAGCCGACAGAGCTACGCCGGTGGCTTCTTTGGATATTGTTTTGCGCAAATTTTATAAAGGGTTGTTTTCCTATTTATATAGTTACAAAGTAATACTCAACAAAATTTACTAATATTGTTTTATAAACACTCTCGCGTGAACTAGTGATTTGTCATACCTGCATGAAAATTGTTCATATAAATCACTTCTTATCACCTCTAAAAGTTTGTAACAAAGTCACGGTCACACATACACACATTACGCTAAGTGGAAAACGGAAATAATACTGTAAAAAAATCATATACGACGAATTTATTTTATTTTAGACGGTTATTTTACGACGCTTATCAACATCTTAGGTTATTTAGCGTCTGAACGATATGAAGGCGATAATTTCGTTGAAATGGGTCCGGGGTCCAGCACCCATAGTTACCCAGCATTTGCTCATTTTGGGTTCAGTGAAAAACGCGGAAAAAATCTCAACCTGGTAACATGCCCCGAACGGGAATCGAACCCGGGCAACTTGGTTTCGCGGCCAGACGCTCCAACCGTTACTCCACAGGTGTGGACTATACGAAGAATCTGAGAATTGTTTCTTCAATGTCATTTCCTCCTGCACCTACGTCCTACACAATGCAGACGACAATGGTAAAGAAAGTAGAAGAAATAGATCTACATCTAAATTAATTATTTGACCCTACAGAATTATCTGTTATGGTTATTATCGCCACGCTCTCATGGTTTACATTCGGCAGGTCTTTGAGCGGCTTCGTGCGTAACATTCGGCAGGTCTTTGAAATATAATTGTATTATTGTTTTCAATTTCTTGTGTCGCCGCTCCAATTACTCGCCTCAATTTCAATATTGCAACCAATAAGTTTCTTCCATTATTAAATGACACCTATTTGTCTAATCCATGTGGACTAAAACCGATGTTGCAATGTCGTGCTGAGGACGGACATTAAGATATGTGATTAAAAATTATTATTAAAGAGTTATTATTAAAAACTATTATTAAAGTGTTTTAATAAGAGTTAAGACTGTACTTGTATATGAAATAATAATAATAATAATAATAATAATAGCCATTTAACAATATAACAAACTAGTACTTATTCTTATCGAGGAAGTACACGTGACAACGTGACGCTTAGAGTGAAACCTACAGAGCAACAATCGGTCGGCAAAATTATGTTTTAAAAGCACACAGCACGATATTGTATGATGCCGACATGTTAGGCATGAGGCCGCGGCGATAATAACATTGCTTATTAATCTCCATTCGCCCAACAGTGCATATTTACTGTGGAGTCCCGGCCACCAAATCACTCAAATGAGTGCACTCCTTGTGTGATACTGACTGTTGACATAATATACTACCTATAGGCCTATGTGCCTATATATATATATATATATATATATATATATATATATATCGAACATGGAGTAAGGCAACTAAGAGAAAATACAAAGGAGAAAGATTCGATCCAGTGCTGCGGAGTGAGCCTCGGCGTAGCTCAGTGATTAGAGGACCCAGTACGTAGAACTGGGGGTCACGGGTTCGATCCCGGGTGCTGGAGCGAATTTTTTCTCCATTAATAACTTAGAACAAATAGAAATTTAACTTTTCTGGAATGCTATTTAGTTTTCTCGTTACAGCCCTTAAAATTTCTATATAAAAACAGCTTCGCAATGAATAACTTTAAGGGAAAAATTGTTCCGATGGCGGGTATCGAACCGGGACCTTTGGTTAAACGTACTAACGCTCTAACAACTGAGCTATCCAGGAACTCCACCCGACACCGACTCAATTTTTCCCTTTAATATGCATATCTCAAAGTTTACTGATAACCGTCAAGCAACTAACATTGAGTGCACACAAACTCTGTGTGACTTGAATTATGGTTTTTCTGTTAACGAACAGTGACGTGTATAATGCAAATCTAGATCTCGGGTATAGCTCCCCGTGAAGATGATTTTAGTAATTTCAAGGGAAAAATTGCTCCGGTGCCAGGTATCGAACCCGGGACAATTGGTTAAACGTACCAACGCTCTACCAACTGAGCTACCCAGGAACTCTATTGAAATTATTCAATTCAGCTTCACGGGAAGCCATACCTGAAAGCTATATTTGCTTAATATACGTCCCTGTTTGTTAGCAAAACAACCACAATTCAAGTCACACAGAGTTTGTGTGCACTCAGTGTTAGTTGTTTGACGGTTGTCAGCCCACTTTGAGGTCTGTGAATCTATAAGGGAAAAATTTAATCGTTGTCGGGTAGAGTTCCTGAGTAGCTCAGTGGGTAGAGCGTTGATACGTTTAACCAAATGTTCTGCGTTCGATAACCGGCCTCGGAACAATTATTCCCTTTAAATTATTCAAATCAGCTTCACTGGGAGCTATACCTGAAAGCTAGATTTTCAGCCTCTCAACGATTTGAAATTTGGGAATACAATCAAATCACAGTCAATTACGGTGAATGCGAGGATTGCTATACCACGTAGACATTATTTACTGAAAGAAATATCTATGAATTACTGCGTTCTCATGCAACATAATTAACTGTACTCTCCTCGATATCAAGGTCATACGCGATAGATTACTTAGATAAAAGATTTCTAAATGTCCAGACAGTAGGAAAAAGAATCTTTCTGGCAACTGGGTACGAAACCTTCCTGCAAAATATCATTAATTATAAATTTCATTTTTTTACTTTCTTTACGAAATTTCTTGCTATGGAATGAACTTTTCTGATTTCCTATCTGTGTTTTGTCGATTTGTTTCGGGGTTCCTGGAAACACTACGTTTTGCCATCCGTAAAAATCGAAAGTAGAAACTTGAGTGTGCTTTTAATAGTCTTAATGAATTTCCAACAGTGTTCATTCAACTCGAAGCTGTTTTCGAACTTCTGTTTATGAATATAACCAAATAGCGCACAGATATTAGTTTTTATATTCTAAGTTATTACTTGTTCAATGGTTTCCCTATTAACGCACAAACTCTGTGAAATAATTCGGGTCGATTCACACCGGACTATGGCGATTCTTTGCCGCACTTTTGAATGAACTCTGTCATTAGAATCGTCTTTGTTGGACCGGGCTGTTCATTAGTTTACAGCGACTCTCTACAGTCATAGAATCGGTTGTAGGCCCTATTACTCAGGGAAGTGGTTCCCAACCTTTTTTGACTGACGACACACTTTACTGAACACCCACTATATCGTGAGACATATTTTAATAATAATAATAATAATAATAATAATAATAATAATAATAATAATAATAATAATAATAATAGAATAACGACCAATGCTTTTCTTCTGGAGAAAATGGTGGTGTAACTCTGTGGAGAATATTTTACAGCGAACGGGGAGATCATTACTATTCACTGCAAGGGATTTCGTCGTTTTCAAGCTTCTTTTCGACCAATAAAACTTTCAAGATCTAGGTGGAATTCAAAGAAAAGTTATATTAAAAACTCAGTTATTAACACATATTTCGGTTTCATGATGAAACACTCAAGAAAAAGATGCCGGAACGCCGTTTAAGCGCGTTCTGCCAGAAAAAACACTGATAACTTCTTTTTAGGTCGGAGATCTAGTGTTGTATATAGGTCGATGTTAACACGCAATCGAAAATTATTAAAAAAAAAAAAACAAGCAGCAACTTGAGTGGCAATAGAACAAATACAAAGATATGTGTAAAAAATCCCAACCTATCTATGCTGGATATCCGATAAAAGATTTTTATTATCGTTTTTGAAAACTTACTTATTTAAATTAACTTAAAATCTGCGCTTGGTGGGTTGCACGGATTTTCTCTATACGTGGCCTTGTGGTTGACAGACCAACACGTAAATAATTTTCAAGATGCAGCAGTCTGTTCGTTTGTTTAGATTTCATTATTTTCATGGTATAAAATGCTGAGTCACACGATTATGAAATTGAAAACGGCAGTTATACATATTTTTTTTATTTTATTCGTCACCATCGACCGATTTGACAACACATTTCGGCATATAAGACATTCGGAATTTTGTTTATATTCATCGCCACACCACGTAAAACCATATTGCAAGTATTCATCACTATATTTACTAAACACAGTATGTTTTATGTGAACCCTGAAGGGAACTTTTCGCTCACATTATATGAATTAGCACTGCTGTCATCTAACCCAGAACTGGATTCAGATTGTCTTTTTCGAATTAAAAATTTGTTCATGGTAACATCTAAATAAAGTACTTTTGATAAAATAGTCCCATTATCACCCGCCGACACGTATATACTGAAAGTGACCAGTATGTTCTGACGATTCTAAACTCAGTTTATTACTAAGTGGGAAGAGTAAGCGAATTACAAAGAATTGTTGCAGGTATTCGCTTTCATTCGAATTATCGCAAGGCAGATAAATTAAACTGAGCATTGTTGCAGGTATTCACGTTTCATTGGTAAAGTCTGTCTCAAAATAAAATGTACCATATCAAAGACTTCGTGGTAAATAAAAAATTGCATTGTAAAGAGCCTTTCCGGATAGCGTAAAATTTATTTTTCAATTTCAAAACTTCGCGACACACTCCATGGGGTTGCGCGACACACCGGTTGAAACCCCTGACTTACGGGAAGATGTAGGTCCAAACTGATCAAAACTCACATTTTCTAAAAACTAGTCTAAAATATATTACATAGGGCTGGGAATCTCTCCACAAAATGATACGGCCGAAATCTTAGTTTAAATGGGTTTATTAATAATCAAGAAGAGCCACAGAGTAGTTCTAGAAAAAAAGATTTGATAGGGGCTTAGACTACAAAATAATTGCAAAAATGATTATTCTTCAGGATTTAGAATAACATTCGGCAGGTCTTTGAAATTTAACTGTATTATTGTTTTCAATTTCTTGTGTCGTCGCTCCAATCACTCGCCTCAATTTCAAAATTGCAACCCATAAGCTGCTTCCATTATTAAATGATACCTACTTGTCTAATCCACGTGGACTAAAACCGAGGTTGCAATGTCTTGTGCTGAGGACGAACATTAAGGTATGTCATTAACAGACATCGGATTCTAGGGCAAATGCCTATTTTGTTTGTTTAGGAGAAAAGTAAAAATAATTATTAATATTTGTGTTTCATGAAAATTAAAAGGTATTCAAAGAGTTTTATAGTGCCCTAAAATGCCCTAAAACAGTTATTAGAGCCTAATTTGTTAATATTCGCCTAAAAATGCCTAACTCACTGTAAAGTTTCGCAATTTACTCTTGCTTTTTATAAATTATACATGCATTCACTGCGAAATTTAAGGCATTTAAAAAGTGGAAAGTTTGCTTCACACCGGCCATGAAACCATTGATAAAGGAAACAAAATGTTTTGAATCTCACGACACTCGCAATAGATTTCACCGAATTTAATATGTTTGGAGGCATAAATGCCAACAAAGAACCAACCTTAGTTTTTAAGCAGGCAACAATCACAACATGTGCTGCTACCGATTCAGAGATATACTATACTATAAAAATGACTGTTTTCGGTCTGAAACCGATTAGCTGTACTGCCCTTCAGAGTGTCATAAAATCACAATTTTTGGAGAAAGAGTGTTTTTGAAATATTTATGAAAAGTCGTAAAACTGCGAATTAGTAGGGTAAACCGTTACAAAATATTTAAAAGAATGGCCCTCCTAGTGTTAACACTACCAGGAAATGCAACAATAAGTGGAACTTTGTATTTTTGTCCAATTGAATCTCAATAACAACGGTTCATTTGAATGCTCGTTAACAGTTTTTTTCCCCTCACCTTCACTTATGATGGAAAAATAATATTCTGCAAGATTTGTAGCAAACAAGTATGTAACAATAGTTGAAATATATAAATTCTATTAATTTTAATGAGTAGGCCTATAATATTTATACATTGAGTTATCCTGAGGTATAATTCTTTTTAAGACCACTACACTTTAACCTTTTAAATTCCGATAGTTAAAGTATTTGCAGGTCATTAAAATTTTTATTGGTCGAACCCACTAACTTTGTGATAGAAATACGGCAATACAACAATTAGGATTTTATTTTAATTCAGTTTACTTTACATTTTTAGATTTCGCAAGAAAAGAAGTGCCACCTAAAGCAGCATGTGCAAGGAGCGGCTCATAAGGCTAAAGCTCAGCAGAAAAATCAACTGCAACAAACTTTACTAACACAGCCTACTTCATCCAATCTCAGCAGCAATTTCTATGCTGATTTAACCAGAGCGTTTGTTGCTGCTAACATTCCCTGGAATGCAATTGAATATCCGGTTTTAAGACAGTTTTTACAAAAATACTGCAAACAAAATATCCCATCTGAGTCGACCCTAAGAAAAAATTACTTAGACAGAATATACAATGAAACTTTAGCTTCCATTCGGGAGGATATAGGTGATTCTTACATATGGGTCTCTGTGGATGAAACCTCAGATCCTATGAATAGGTATATAGCAAATATGGTAGTAGGAAAACTTAGTCCTGATGGACCTTCGATTCCACACCTCGTATGTGTTAAGGAACTTTCGAAAGTGAATAGCCAAGCCATTGCTTATTTTGTAAATAAAGGCCTACGGTCTTTATAGTCAGGTAATATAGACGATTCTAAAGTTCTGTTGTTTTGTACTGATGCTGCCTCATACATGGTTGCTGCAGCTCCATTCTTAAAACATTTTATCCTAACCTCACGCATGTAACCTGTCTAGCACATGGCCTTCACAGGGTTTCTAAAACAATCCGGAATGAATTTTCTCTTGTCAATTCGTTTATTTCTAACACCAGAAAAAAAAATGTTTTTGTAAAGCCCCATACAGGATTTCAATATTCAGAGAGAACTTTCCAGATATCCCACTCCCACCTCAGCTGGTTGTTACACGATGGGGAACCTGGATTCAGTCAGTGGTGTATTATTCTAAGTATTTTAAAGAAGTGGTCACAGTTATTGATAAATTACCTGAAACTGATAGTGCAGCGTGTGTGAAAGCAGTGAAAGATTGTCTGAATGACTCACGAGTGAAAAACGAAATTGCCTACATAACATCAAACTTTTCTTTCATACCTGCAAGCATTGAACAATTAGAACGTGAAAAACAATCTCTTTGTAGCCAAATAGCAATAGTAAAGGAAGCTCAAGTGAACATACATTCTGCTTTGGGCGAAACTGGGAAAAAAGTTAAAAATAAGTGGGACAACGTATTAAATAAGAATGTAGGATTTTCATTGTTGGAAAAAGTATCAAGAGTGATATCGGGTGAAAGTGTAAATGTTCTAGTAAGTATTGGTGATTCTATTGTACCTAATTTAAAATTTGCGCCTCTCACATCAGTTTCGGTTGAAAGAAGTTTTTCTGCTTTCAAAATGATTCTCAGTGACAAAGGGCAAAGGTTAACTGTGGAGAATTTAGAAAAAATTCTGGTGGTGTACTGTGCAGATAATTATAATAAAGTCTGAGCATGGAACTGAATTTCAATAACTTAAAATGAGTAATCTTGATATCAATGATCATTATTTCATTAGTTTCAATATATTAAATTTGTGCAGCTCTGTTTATAAATATAATATAGTATTCTTTTTTAATGTTTAAACATACTTTTTTGTGCGTATTTTAGTGTACAACTAAAAATTTCAGTGAAAGAAATAAGTATGATACCTTGATGTGCCTAAAATGCCTATTTTCATTAAGATAGAGCCTAATTTTACAAATTAGGAGCTTATTTTAGGCGCCTAAAACTGCAATTTTTAGTGCCTAAAAATCCGATGTCTAGTGATTAAAAACTATTATTAAAGATTTTTTTATTTTGTATGATTCTCCGATAAGCAAGTTGTAATATACTAATATTAAAGAGTTTTAATAAGAGTTAAGAATGTCAACGTACTTGTATATGAAATAATAATAATAATAATAATAATAATAATAATAATAATAATAATAATAATAATAATAATAATAATAATAATAAAGATAGCCATTTAACAATATAACAAACTAGTGTTTATTCTTATCGAGGAAGTAGACGTGACAACGTGACGCTTAGAGTGAAAGTTACAAAGCAACAATAAGTCGGCAAAATTATGTTTTAAAAGCACACCGCACGTTATTGTATGATGCCGAAATGTTAAGCATGAGGCCACGGAGATAATAAAAAATTATTAATCATGTAGCATGCATATTCACTCTTTACGACTTGTTATCCGCATTACCCAATTTTCAATAAAGAAGGAACTTTTTCTCACAAACTATTTTAGATAAAATAATGAAGTTTTGCACACTACTTTTATTTTGCATAATACACATTACCCAGCAGAAAATTTGTTTTAGGTGAATATTTAAAGAACTTTACTTTGGAAAAGCAATGATATTTTTTTAATATTATTACATTTTGAAAATTTATTTTCAAATACAAATTAACTGAAGTTTTAAAATTTTGTCTGCATGGATTTGTTACATATAACGTAGAGCAATTTTGTACAACATTTCAGAACCATGTTCTTAATAGATCATCAGAAAATGCTCCTTATGTGTCGTGATACCAGGTTGGGTTAAGTAGGTTCGTAGTTAGGCTTCCTGACAAGGTAAGGTATTGTAATTATCATAATAGATTCGGCCATTGTAAATATCTGTACCAAATTTCTGATGGATACCTAAACAAGTGTGGGATCAGTAATTAACTAATTAATTACATATGAAGGTATATTTGAGATTACGTCTCCCTTTAAAAACATGCGTATAAGATACACTCATTCGCGCACTTCTTTCGTTATTCTAAACGTTTTAATGAAAAATAGCCCTGCTGAAAATAAAATACGTTACCTTACGTTATTCGAGCTTTATTTCCATTCTTGCTCCACAGCACTTACACAGTCACACATATGAAAGAAGGATATGTAGTTAAGCTCATATTGCATAGAAAAATGGCAACAATGTATGGTGATGATAACTTTCAATAGGAGGAATTCGTCTGTAAATTCATACATAGTTCTATGCGCTGTAACACCAGATTTGTTTTCCTATTACTAAACGATATACTGTACATAAAAATAAAACATTGGTCATTATGCATTACTTTACCCTCTTCGACATTGAGTCTGTAACTTAGCGCACATTCCCTTGTATCTTACTGTTAAAGCTTCGAAAGATAAGACAGTAACTTTAATTACCGCAAAACCGAAAATATTTATCGCAAAGCCATCTATTATCATTACCGCAAATAAAATAAGACTCGACTTGATAGCTCAAATAAAATGAACTTACCTCTGAAGCTGACAACGTTGGCTCTTGAGTTAGGAGTGGAGTAGATTGAGAACGGTAACATATTCTTTTAATATATTCAAGTTCAGTAGAGTTAGTTTAACGCACTGAAATTTTCCCCACAATTTTTGGGCTCTCCGATTATTGTTTTTCTCAGTTCTTGTAATTCTATTAAGAGTTAACATAAATCACTCGGCACTGTTTGTAGTTTGTGGTTCAACTGATGCAGACTTAGTCCAAAGTAGGCCTATCGGAGGAAATGCAGTTTCGTTACTTTCATACTTTTCTAGCTGGTAGTCCAGAAAAATGTTTAATTGAGGGTAATTACGGGAAATGCTCTGTAATTCTACGTTATCATCGCCTACCATAGCCATTTTCAATCGGTGTACCGCTGCACATTAGTGTGCCTAGTCTGCAGTGAATGATCTGCTGGTGAGAAAATTGAAATAGTAAAGATCGTCGTAGAAAAATTGAAAAAGTAAAAGTTAAAATAGTAGTAAAGTAAAATGTGAGTCCACAAGAGTCAACCTTCAGCGAACGAGGCACAGTCAACATTCAGTAAACACAGTGTAGTATGAGAGCGGCAGAGATGCGCAGCCAGGGTTGCCAGATCAGTAAAGTTAGAATATCGCACCAACCTTGAATTGAACTGAATTTCTATTTAAGGGAGGGGCACTACGACCCATCACTGCAACCTCATTAGATCTATTGCACTGACCCTCAAGCTAGACGCATTCCCAAACTCATACTGGCTGACCATGCTAAGGTTCGCTGCTTACGCAGATTCATAGCAGGCAACTCCACTCGTCCCTAGACCAGTCCCCTCCGTGCGTTACCATTCGGTGTTCGGGGAATACTATGGAATGATGAAGGAATGGAGAAACTCGGAATGAATAATGTATTGCGAAACGGAAGAATCCCGAGAAGAACCCTAACTCCGACCTTTTCCTCCACAAGTGTCACTATGGACCAAACTTAAAAAAAAAAAAAATATCGCATTTTACTTGCTTTTATGGAAAACATTCCCCCCTTTAGTGTGCCATATATTGTAAAAGATTCAAAAACGCTGGATCGCCATATCCGGAGGCAAATACCTAAGGCCAAATAAGTACTTCAGATGTTTTGCAATTTCCAAATTTGTATTCGTATTTCCCACTAGAATATCAAAATTAACTATTTTTATACACCAGGACTGTCCTAGGAGGAAGTTGCAGAGTTTCATTTGGATACAAGGGAAGAAATGTTCTTAACAGCAGACTGAGCCGCCACTTCAATGTCTAAAATCATAGTTTGAGGTTAAAAATATACGACATATTTTTCTATGTTAAAATTGTTTTTCATAACAGCAATTAAAAAAGAGTTCGAACATAACCTACATCGTAATACGAGTATTTCATTATAAAGGTGATGAAATTGCTTAAGAGACATGCAATACAGCGGATGAGTGTAAGATTACTTTCACTAGTGAAAAATACAGTTTTATTTTGTAGATCTACAAAACAAAACTATCGTCTCAATTTGGGATGACGCTTAACCCATTTCACTGCTATGAAGCCCCATTTGTAGAAGGAGAAAGAGTTGGTAATTGCTTACGATGCTGTCTGTATAATGATGAGCGAAAATTCGTAACGACGTCACTTTTCTGTATTACACCACTTACAGAGTTCGATAGTTCTCTTCCTATAGTTTTACTCGGTTTGAGAGTCAGTTCTTCACATGCTTTACCTTTGAGTTATTTCAAATAGTATGAGACTCAATTGCCTTGTCACTTTTGTTTTTATGTCCATGATCCCACTCAATTGCACTACTTCACTCACTTAACTCCATTCTTAAACACGAAAGATCGCACTGAAATACATCTTTGAACCTCGAACTAGCAAGTCACTCACAACACGAATACACTACCTATAACACAGACAGCACATTTCAAATGAAAATTAATCGCACTAGCGAGCAGCGACCTCTGGGAACAACTCTTTTGATGACGTCACGAAGAATTAATTAAAATGAATTTGTGTATTATAATAAGAAACGAATGGATTTTCGGGACGGGGCACTACGAACCAACAGAGCGACCTTTCAAGATCTACTGCGTCAACCCTCAAGCTAGGCGCATACACAAACCCACACCGTCTGACTAGACTAAGGTGTGCTGCGTACCCAGGTTTTGAGTAGGCGGCCCACCCCCTCGACCGTATGCCAGCCCCACCATGCGTCGCCAGCCGGCGTTCAGGAAATGTTATGAAGAATCGAGAAATTAATGATGACGAAATGGAAAATTTAATGTTGACGGAATGATGAGATGCCTAAAATGTAAAAACGGGAGAATTCAGAGATAAATTCCAACTGTGACTTTGTCCGCCACAATTGTCACTATGGATTTTTCAATTAATAATCCCAAGCCTGACCAGGACTCGAACCCGGACCGGCTGTATGATACGCTGAAGGGCTGACCACTCAGCCAGCGCAGGAGACTTATTATAGTTTTCGTCTCATTTATCTTAATGTTTTCTTTTTCCTTTGAAATTGTCACACAATTGGTTTTAATGATTATTTTTTATGAATTGATTCGTAGGCCGATCTATTCGAACCCTTATTTAGGGCGGCTTTTTTTTTTTTTTTTTTTTGAAAAATATCTAAGAGGTACAGATAGTATAAAAGTGTTATTTAACTGTTACAAACTTGGGTACAAATTTCATCCGTTAGGGACTTAATTTGCCATAAGTTAGATATTACGAGATTTTTTATTTTATTAAATGGATTGCTTTTAAATTAAAGTATTTGTGTTATTGGTTAGTGAGTCAAGATTTTATTTTTTCGGTTGAAGATTGATAGAATAATGAAAGTGATGACGTGGTTATACATGAAGTAGCCTATGTAAATAAATAATAAATAAGTACATAAATATAAAGCATACAAATAACCCCGGAAAGTCATATGCCCGTTGTGGCTATGTGGATAATGTGCGCGTTTCCCTTCCGAGGTTCGATTCCCGGCGTGAGAACTGGAAGAAATTCATCTTCTGTCTACGGGACTGGACGTTTGTCCGTTGTTTTGTGGTTGTCCTGTAATGCCTGTACGGTGGTCCTCAGTCATGCCGATTCCATGACTAGGGAGGCCGCATTTGTGAGATGTCTAGTGTACGATCTGAAGTATCTCCCACCTCTATCTGCAGTGGTGTGTAAGACGGATGAAAGGGGTGGTTGACAGACAGAATAACAAGGAAAGAAAGAAAGAAAGAAAGAAAGAAAGAAAGAAAGAAAGAAAGAAAGAAAGAAAGAAAGAAAGAAAGAAAGAAATAATGAAAGAAAGAAAGATGTCATTTGCGCTAACTGTTCTACTTGATTGGGATATGATGTTTTTATTTAGTATTCGACCTCCATGCCCCCCAAGTGTCTTCATGGCGTGTGACGGGGACACCTTTACCTTTACCTTTTACTCGACACAAGAGTAAAAGGAAGACTGATACATTTTTTTCTGCTTATACAGTGAGTCCACTTAATGGACATAAGTACAGGCATACCAACTTTTTATTACCGATTCGATTGGAGAAGAGGTCGCTGCTATTGGTACAAACAGGAAACATGCAACGAACTCAGTAGTTCGGTAATCGGAACTTGGCTGGCCTATAGTTAGACTTGTATATTTGCGTATACTAACGATATAAAACTACTTTGGTGTCCAAAAAGTATCCACACATGGGGAATATCAGTTAAAAGTAGAAATGTCATATAATGTGCTCAGAGTCAGTCACAGGTCGGAGCAACATGTCAATCTTCACATAACAGGCATCAACGATAAGGGCATGCAGATTAAGGTTATTGGGGAAAATCTGGACATGTCAATTTTTTAGCGATTTTATGGTATACAGCACATTCCACAGGTGGAAATTGGGAGTACAGAACTGTACAATCACAGAAAAAAAATAAAAGGGGAAATGTTCGCGTAAAGTAACGTTAGATATTTGGTACACTGATTAAAAATCAGGAATGTTCAGACATTAAAACTTGTTTTTCTCGATAATGACGTGTCGTATCATTCCCTGTTTTCTCTCTACACTTTTCAGATGTTGAGAGTCCTGGGTTTTCTCCTGGTAGACCTATGACTTAAGATGACCACTGAGGTAAAAATCAAGGAATGTGAGATCTGGGGAGCGTTTTGGCCACATCGAGCACACTATTTGACATTATTTTGAACTTACATTTTCTATGTATGGAGACTTTTCTGACATTCTGTACATGACTAGTTTAAACTAAATGTGTTTTTTTTTCGAATGCTCTTCATATTTTTCTACACTTTACTGCTCGGATGCAATGTCCTCCTGCTTCTTTTAGAAGACATTCACTCAGAGGATACGCTATACCCCGATGTCGCTCTTTTCTGTCCTTGCAACCAAACTCGGTTTTGCCTGCACTCACTCTGACAGATTTAAGTCTGCATATGTGGCCGCTCGAGTTACAATTCAGTAGCTCTGATGTCAATACATGTCAGGCAGTGTGTCCTGTTCCTCATATATATTTTTGTAATCATTAAACGTAAGATTTTTATGGGCCTATTAAATGCAAAATATGCATTAAAATGTCATTCGAATGCCAAAATATACAATAAAATATTCCAAATATGCATTTATAGAAAATGGTTTCTTAATCAATGAATCATACTGAAAAATTCAATACAGACTGAAGATAAATCGAATT
The DNA here is from genome assembly GCF_040183065.1 of Periplaneta americana. Taxonomy (NCBI): domain Eukaryota; kingdom Metazoa; phylum Arthropoda; class Insecta; order Blattodea; family Blattidae; genus Periplaneta; species Periplaneta americana. The sequence goes on from NC_091123.1 coordinate 96,961,795, forward strand.
CTAAAAGTACACAATTTCATGGATTTAACAATTCTGGAACCATAACCCAAACGAAGTTTATAAAAAAAAACACTACGTAATAATAATTTTATCTGAAGTACTCTCTAAAATGTCATAGCATCTGTCAGTCTAGCTCTACTGATAAAATGTTTGTGTTTGTAATATGAAGTAGTTTGCATGATATGTATTATCAATTTCTGTATATCACAACTGGTTGAATTGTTTATGCCTTAAATTTAATTAAATTGTTTTGTATTATAATATAGCTCAACTTATGAATGATCGTTTGCGTTTGTAAATTTAATAATCTGATTGGCTATGTATTGTATACTTTTAGTAGAGCCATCGATGTAGCTCAGTCGGCAGACTCGCTGGGCTGCTGTTCCGGAGCTGCGTTCGGGCTTGGGTTGGATCCCCCTTTGGACTTTGGTTTCTTCCGAGGTTTTCCACAGCCGTGGGACTGAAGCCGGATGGTCTATGGCGAGTCCTTGGCATCAACACCTTTGATTTGATTACCCCCTTTGATTTGATTACCTGGTTGGGTTTTTCCGAGGTTTCCCCCACCGAAAAGGCAAATGCCGGGTAATATTTTGGCGAATCCTCGGACCTGATTTCATCTCACTACATCTCGCCAAAATGTAAAAAAATTGTACAACATTGTAAAAATTGTAGAAAATTACTAAATTGTAAAACTATAAAAATTTGTAAAAATTATAATTGTAATATTGTAAAATGTTGACATGTTACACATCTTAAAGCTTCATTGCTCATGTAAGATCTATGGAATAAAATAAATGAGGGAATGAATGAACGAGTCGCAACAGTTTTAAGCGCTGAAAACTACGTTCTTTATCATAAGATATTGTTGGATAACATAACAAAAGTGGAGTGACACTACATGAAGCTTTTTTCTTCTATACCTTCACATTCAAATATTTGAGAGAAACTGTTTGAAATTCATTAGGCCTTCACTTTTTGGTCAACTTGTTCATGTTTAGGTTTGAATTTGTCTCTTTTCTTCTAGGAACGTCACTCATTCTGTCCTTTACTTTGAGCAGTAGAGCTGTTGATTTTTTCAGGTATATTTTCCATCCTTCCAAAGTATTCGTAAAAGAAACAAGCGAACCGATGTAAGCCAAGTCCATTGATAGTGTCTCTTTTGCCATTTTTTCTTTCTCTCTCTAAGAGGTCGGGAGGGGAACATCCCTGTGCACCGCGACCTGAGGTCTATTGTGCGCCCCTGAAATGAGTTGCAAGCCCACTGACCCCAACTTCGCTGAACCGACCTAACCGTTAACATCCTAATAACCATTTCCGCCATCCTTCCAAAAATCCGTCTACCATTCCACCCCAATACCACACCCACATTCCTCTCGCGTTTCCTCAACAGTATGAGGTGTAAGTCCCCTTTCCCGTCGGGAGGGAAGTGGGTTCCGCTGCTTGCCACCAGCTACCATACTTGACAACCACGGAGGCCGGCCGAGAGAGTCAGCGGCTTTGGAGGGCCGCCGCAGTCGCGATCTGAAAACCAAATAAGACAACCAGAATGATGAGGAAAGGATGATAAGGAAGGAAAGGAAGTGACAATAATGAGTGGGGTTCCATACGCCTGATAAGGTTACCTGATATTCATCAATAGGAGTAAGGGGAAAAGACCGAAAAAATCTCACCCAGGTAACTCGCCCCAAGCGACAAATCGAACCCTGCCGCGCTGGGTTCGGGAGTGAAGACGCTACCCACGAGATCACAGCGGTGGACCTCTTATGCCATTACTTCTTGAGCTTTTCTGGTGTTTACAGCATTTTCTGGATCGAATACACTACCTAAGATATAATAAAAATTATTTTTCGATTAAAAACCTACACATAATTTAAGAGGACCTATTTTATGAAACAATAACTTTTTTATTTAGTTAATATGGTAATCGCAAAATATACCTGCTTTCAGCCAAGTCCACTACAGTGTAAACGCAGGTTCTAGGGGGAGGGGTAGGTACACCAGTTAGTTCAGCTCTGTAGTTCTGGACCTTGGAGGAAGATTTCAAAACAATGTTCTTCAAATATTGAATAAGTTCATTCACTTCCTCAAGCTGTACTCTAATTTCATTTACAGCCCGATGCAAGCCATGCACAGCATGTCACTTACACAGACTATTCGTTATCTCGCGAAACCAAATGCATGCGTGCCCCGTAGCACATGATAAGAACTTTATGGTGGGAGTTGGTTCACTAGCTAGCTGCAAGTGAAAATATAGGGGAGAGTCGGGTAGTATCGGACATCGGGTAATATCGGACAGTGAGTTTCTTTCATCTATCACACGATGCTAGTACCTGATTGACATGGTTACGTTTCTGTGATGTCGCATAGAGAAACGTAACTATGTCATTCAGGTACTACCATATGGTGGTAGATGAAAGAAACGCACCGTCCGATACTACCCGATGTCCGATACTATCCGACTCTCCCCTATTGATGTAGGAAAGTTTCCCAGTCCACTTTCTTCTTCTTTTCTTCTTCTTCTTCTTCTTCTTGTCTGTATTTTTATACAGTACCGTAACGTCTGCAAATTTAACCATGTATGGTGCAACATCAGACTGAAGGACCAGCAAATTCTCTTCATTTCCAGAATTTGGACGTATAATTAGTGAAAAAATAATTACCGTATTCCATCGAGTACTGAATTGTGTATATAACTATAGCCCCAAATCGAATACAATGTTATCCAGTATTATATGATTAATTATAACATAAACGTTTTCGGCACTAATGTGCCATTTTCAAATGTATGAAAATTTGCCTAATTATATGTTCAAATAGGTGCACATGAACTGTGTGAATGAAACATATAATAAATACCCTGGTGATTTCATGTCACATATAAAACACTCTGTAGATAATTAATGATTAAAAATTAAAAATTAAAACACACACTTATTACTAAACATTTAAAATTTGTTTTCCTGCTGCAATTATCCATCGATAAGTGGAACACTGGGGTTGTCTTGACGTATTGTGTGGTCAAATGCAGTTATTCGTTTACTTGAAATGTTGTGACCTTACACTAAGATATTTACTATTAAAATATTAAGATTCTTTTTGCTAATTCGTTATTATTGCACCAAGGTTCCTTGTTGTTTGTTCACTTTTCACATATTAGAGCACTTTACCATAACCGAATGTGGTGCGTAATATAAGTTACATTGATACCTGGTTGTTGTTTTCCTTTGGTTGCTGTAGTTGGATTATTACATATTCATGGTTGTCACTGTTCGATTATCAGTCAAGCCTTTACACTGCGAACATAAAATTTGTTGTTACGTATATGAATATGCATATTCATATACGTATATGCATAACGTATAACCTATATGCATATTCATATACGTAACAACAAATGTTATGTTCGCAGCGTAAAGGCTTGACTGATAATCGAACGGTGACAACCATGAATATGTAATAATCCAACTACAGCAACCAAATGAAAACAATAACCAGGTATCAATGTAACTTATATTACGCACCACATTCGGTTATGGTAAAGTGCTCTAATATGTGAAAAGTGAACAAACAACAAGGAACCTTGGTGCAATAATAACGAATTAGCAAAAATAATCTTAATATTTTAATAGTGAATATCTTAGTGTAAGGTCACAACATTTCAAGTAAACGAATAACTGCATTTGACCACACAATACGTCAAGACAACCCCGGTGTTCCACATATCGATGGATAATTGCAGCAGGAAAACAAATTTTAAATGTTTAGTAATAAGTGTGTGTTTTAATTTTTAATTTTTAATCATTAATTATCTACAAACAGAGTGTTTTATATGTGACATGAAATCACCAGGGTACACATTACATGTTTCATTCACACAGTTCATATGCACCTATTTGAACATGTAATTAGGCAAATTTTCATACATTTGAAAATGGCACATTAGTGCCGAAAACGTTTATGTTATAATTAATCATATAATACTGGATAAGTATAGACGGTATATTTCAATTTTAACATTGTATTACAACTTGCTTATCGGATAAATCATACAACATGAAATTCCCAATTCAAATACTAAAGATTGTGTTTTTTTTTCGGGAGAAAATAAGGAATAAAGATACATACGCAAACCATCAATCACAAATTTTGAAATGTTTCTGTAATTGGTACTTTCGAGTACTTTACAGGGCAATAAATATTCAGTTCATAATCCGTCCAGTGTTAATTTCCCAACAATTAAATGTGCGTTTCGACTACCACATTTGTCCACACTTTCATCAACTCTAGCCATCACAAACGTAATTATTCTCTCCTATGTATTCTCGGATATACTCAATAACATGTGTAATTATACACGAGTCCTCTAGAATTATAACTCAAAATATCCAAAAACTTGTTCTTTGGCAGTTAAGCAAAAACTTACATATCACTAATTACTATTTGGCGGAATTATTTTAAATATGCCACCTACAGTATTATAATTCTAAATATTAATGACTGTTTTAGGTCAAATCGAATGCTTTTGCATAAGCTTATAAATTATTAAAGAGTAAATAATTTTTGGATATTGTGCGTTATTATTGTAGAGGATTGACATAATAATAGTTTTAATAATAATAATAATAATAATAATAATAATAATAATAATAATAATAATATTAATAGTTTTATTTTCCCTGGCAGAGTTAAGGCCATCGTAATGAATTACGAGTAATATTTTCAACATTTCAAATATTCTGTGAATGGTTTAAATTAGTTTCGTTTTCTTTTTGTACAAGAGTTAGTTATTTTAAAAATATCAAATGGTCTAATTTAAAATAAAACGAATGTTACCATGCAAATTTTCAGGATAGCAGTGCAATAGCATATTATCTATGCTATGTGTTAATTTGTCATCATAAAAATGAACACAAATTTTGCTGAACTAGTTCTATTTCAAACTTTATTTTTGATTTTTTTTTTCTAAAAATTTCTTCAAGATCCAATTTTTCAAGTTAAGCATGGAATGTTTGTAGTTTAGAAAGCTCTTCATAATTGTTTGTATGTATGTATTTATTTACACTGCAAGTGGGCAAGCACCCGGTGGCAGTGGTATACACAACATAAACAATACACAATAAAATTACAATACACAATACAATTATATACACAATAGAATTTAACACAATAATTACAATTAATAATAAAACATAAAATACTTAATTTTACAATACAACCTACATACGTATAGGCCCTACATAAGTTTCAATAGTCTTTCACTTTATTCTTATCTCACTCACTGTAGTGGCACTATGACGCATTTCACTGACAGTTTAGGACACATTTCACTGACACTCTATAACACATTTCACTGACGCTATAAATTATCACTGATCGGAACTATTCACTGCACTGTAAAACCATAACTTCACTGACTCACCTCGCTTCACTGATACAACAGTTCAAATAAGACAAATAATTACACCCTTATGCATACTTATAAACAGAACTACATTTAAGCTAATCATTTCTAGTCTAAGGCCCTCTTACACGCTATTTTTAAATAATTTACAATTCAAACCAAGGGAGTAACTCGTCAGGCTAAATAAATACATGTCACCATAAAAACTTAAATTTTAAATGTCGCCTTAATTTTAATTTTCACTTTATACACAACTTTTTAAGTTAATCTTGAACCTCCTTAAGGAAGGACAGCCATCAAAGACCGCTGCAGGCAGGTCATTCCAGTCATTTATAGTTCTATTTAAAAATGAGAATTTACCTACATCCGTTTTCTGTTTCCTACATTTGATTTTAAAATCATGATCGTGCCTACCATAGTACGTTGGCTTTTCTAACCGAGCCGTTATGTCTACCCATGCTTTCTGACCTAGATGTGCTCTATACAATGATGTTATTCGAGTTTTCCTACGTCTGTTTTCCAAAGTTTCCTATTTAATTTCTTTTATCGTATCGTTTCTATCTTCTCTTTTATCTTTAACAAATTTAGCTGCCCTATACTGGATTTTTCTAAGAAATTTATCTGATATATTCTATAGGGTTCCCAACATGTAGTTCCGTATTCCATTAACGGTCGCACTAACGTTAGATATGCTATTTCCCTCGATTTGGGGCTAGCCTTTCTCAAGATTCTCATAATAAACTGAAGTGCCCTCCATGCTTTACCCGTAACATTATCAACATGCTCTCTCCAAGAAAGTTTGGAGTTTAAATACACTCCTAGGTATTTACAACATTGTTCTTGCGGAATTACAACACCACTGAATGCGTAATTAAGACTAGTTTCCTCTCGGGTTTTACAAAATGTAATAGATTTACTTATAGAACCATTTATTTTCATCCTATGCATTAACGCCCAGTTATAAATTTTATTCAAGTCTGTTTGAATAGCATCCACATCTGAATTAATTCTAATCTTTCTATAGATAATGCAGTCGTCTGCAAATAGCCTCACATTTGATGTAATATTCTGGCATAAGTCATTTACATATATTATAAAGAGTAATGGACCCAGAACGCTGCCCTGTGGCACTCCTGAACTTACATTTGTCTTCATATTTTCTGTAAAAAGTGTCTTTAGGATGTAGAAGAAAATTAGATGATAATAATAATAATAATAATAATAATAATAATAATAATAATAATAATAATAATAGTAATAATAATAATAATGGGTCCTAATTTGAATTTCTGTAGATGAATTCAATAAATAATGATAAATAGAGAACAAACGTTATAGTTAAAATAACGTGTTATTTGAGTATATGGAACCTAATAGCTATGAAGTCTTTAGAATGTGTAAGGAAAATTGATAATACGTTCCAATTTGAAATGCTGCAATTGAAAATGATCTGAAATGAATGCTGTTAAATATACAATAAAATCGGTGAAATGTAATGGAGCATAAATTATGTATCTTCTAAAACCTTTTGGAACAATCTGTGGCTTAAACCAAGTTTATATAAGCAGTTCCTTAGTGAAGTGAATTTAGGCAAAGAATACATTTGAGCCAAGGGTCATCGTGAAGATCATCAGTGCGTCAAGAAATACTGATAGTCCTATTCAATTCATTTCAACCACATTGGATGTCAGTGGATACAGAACTGCACTTGATGAAGAGTTCGCTCCCAATGCTATTGCAGACAATAAAGTCGAAATTATCACTTTTACTACAGATTAACTGAAACAATAGAAACATCGCGTTTATTACAAAGAACTCGTGGAAATCTCTATCACTCTTCTTGGAAGTGAACCTGCTAGTGGAAATATATTCAATACTCCTGATGTGCTCAAGGCTCGCTGGCTGGTCAAAGCTATTAAATGCTATCAAACTCTGGATATTCAAAATACAGTTACAATTGAAGTCAATAGAGGAAGCTGGAAAAGGGATATTGCGATTTTTGTTGTGATATTATGTTTTCTCGAACTGCACTGCTAACTGTTGTAATCAAATAATCTAATGCTCTTGAAGAAACTCCAAGACTGCAAACTTAATAGCTGTCAATGCTCCTATGAAGCAGTTTGCTTTGATAAAAGAAACTATCAATAGGTACAAAAAGCGAAATGATTCAAGCTTTCCAATATGACGGTAATGAGAATCACTCAGAGAGAATGACTGTTGATTTGGTGACATGGATAGCATCTTGGAGAAACATTCTTTCTATTTTGTGTCAGCCAACACTTCGACATTTTTCGACATATTTGGTCTTGACTCGAAATTCACATAAATGGATCCTGAATCCGGCCTTAGGATGGAAACTACATTGCCACGAGAAAATGCATCCGGACCATTATTTGCATGAAGGTTACAGTAGAATATGGAGTTGCTCTGATCAAAGAACACAATCAATTACAGAACTAGGATGAACAGCTAAAGCAAATTTTTCTGCAAGTTTCCAACGATTACCTGAGGAGATATCAAGTTTTATGCGAAGTGAAAACTTGCTACATACAGTTAATATATCCCTGCATATTCATCTTGTGACAATGTGGCATAGAACTTATAAACTTTAAATCTGATTAGTTTTTTTGTACTAGATTGTATTTCGTTAAAATTATAAAATATAATGTTTAAAACTTTGTTAGCAACATCTAAGTTTCATCTAAAATTTAGCGCATTATGGTAAAATTATGATTTGAATATTGGAATAAAATAGGCTGATGCTCTTATTCAAGAAAATATTTTGCTTTTTACTCAAATTATAGGGACCACACTAAAATACAGGTCGAAGTAGTTCAATGACAGTCATTTTAAGTGACGAATTCTGAGTGTAGCATGAATGGAAATTCCTCTACTACTTTATTCCTTTATTTTACATGGGAATTTTTATCCCATTATCTTTTTCAGACAACTAGAACACATATATTTCCTAAACGGCTTTACATCAGATTTCTTGGTTCCAATAAATAGTTTGCATTAATATCTATGCCATCATTACGGTTTAAAAGTATTGTAATATTTCAGTTATTCACAAATGAGAGTTTGGCAACGCTTTTATATAAATGTAGACGCGAACTTCAACTTAACGCCCAGTACCGCAGGACGTAAGTCGTAAAGCGTTTTGAAGACGAAACGTGGAGGAAGCAGTGTCTGTTTACCCCTTTTCCCCGAAACATGCTGCCATAGCGGAAACCACATCTTCGACCAGATATGAGTTTCTTAGTAAACACATTGTAATATTTTCTTTTTAAAATTATTTTGAGATTTATTTATTTATTTATTTATTTATTTATTTATTTATTTATTTATTTATTTATTTATTTATTTATTTATTTATATGTTGCTTTTAACAGCTGACGTATTTGAAAAAGTAATCTTTAGTAAAACTACTAATGTGAAAAATATAATAAATGGTAATTTAAGTAGTAATACTGTAAACAGTAACAATGGAAAATGCGGTACAAATTTTGAACTTAATCCGACGCTATTTTACGATTTAACGAGCTCAATATAATTCTAAAGAATGTAATTTGAACAATTTGTAAAATCTCTTTTTTCTGCTGCATTTTGCGTTATTGGATTATGTTAACTGGCTTATGAACTATATCCCTTGAAATTGCTCATTCGAAACTCAGTCAACTAATTAATATGACTGGATGTTCTTCATAACTGATGTACCTTATTCATAAACAGAGATTCTTAAGATGTTTATTTTGTATTCTGTTTTTACAAGAACAGTGAAATTTACTTCCTTATAAATCTGATTTTAGTTCCATATTTGGCTTACATTTCACTCCTGTTTCTGTAAAAAAAAAGTGATGTGTTCCATTGTTTAAATTAAATGCAGCGCGCGGATGACATTACACAAATTTTGTAATTAAATTTCAAATTAAATGATATTTTCTTCACTCACTTTTGAACTGCCTAATCCATAGGCGGTCAGGCGGGCAGGAATCGGGCGTGCCCTGGGCTGGATGGTAAGTACTGGACAGGCGTTGCTCTTAACTTGAGGCAAGAGGAATTCATGGCGGCCACTCAGTAGCTAATCTCCTAGTATAGGGATTCTTAATCTGGGGTTTATGGACACCTTGGAAGTTCTGGAATGGGCTTCAGGAGGTCCGTGAAAGTCACATAAAAATTAACATGTTTATTCACTGTATTATTTCAACGTAAAAAGCAGAAGCGTATCTAAAATTCTTTCTCACTTTTTTTACATTTCTCAAGGTATGGGTCCATAGCTTTACCAGATTTTCGAAGGGGTCCGGGACTCTAAAAAGTTTAAGGATCACTGTCCTAGTGAGATTAACAAGGTTATTTTATCACTCTATTTCAGTGCTATGTATTTTAAATTAGAGAATTGTACTTATAATATATTTACATTATCAAAACAACAAAATGTTTTGCTTAATGAACTTTATTTTATGTTTTTGTCAAATAATATTTATTTACTTCATTTCAATTTGTCTTTTCAAATCAGAGAGTTATGTTTACAACATATTAACATTATCTACACAATGAAATGCTATTATGATTTTGCTTTATATAATTCCTTATATATGTTTTGTTTTCTGTTTTTTTTTTGCAATAATGAGGGTAATGTCTGAAACTATACTTCAATTTCCTAATGCAACATACTTATCTCATTTATGATCGATTGTTTTAAAATTTCTATTAGTTGTATACACCCATCTTCAACAGTGTTATTATGTTTGAGCATGCCTGATGCAATGTGGCTCAACCATATATACATTTTACTATAACAGAGTGTTTACATTCTAAGCATTTGGCACGTCGCCAGTTTGAACAGAAAGAAACCGTTCCTCTCATTGGGAAACTTGAATAACTTTAAATGTAATGCCGGTACTTGTTCTGTTCATTTAGTAAATAGTTCTCTTATTGCAGGATCAAATACTTCAATCTCCAGTAATTTCATACCAAGATAAATTTATTATTCTACGTTCAATTTGTACTTCAGCAATTAATATTTTCTATGTTCTTAAATTATAATATAATAAATTGTCCCGTCTTTTTAATCAGATAAAGTTTTAGTACTGTGATTTTATTGTAACTGTAAATTTAATATTAATTGTTATTTTAATTTCAATTGTATTCTTGATATTGTAGTTTTAATCCCTTGGTAGAGAGAAAGAGAAGGTCTGATAACCTTATCTCTATCAGATTAAATAATGAATAAAAAAGAAAGAAAGAAAGAAAGAAACAAAGAAAGAAAGAAGCAAAGAAAGAAAGAGTAAGTAAAGAAAAAATGAAGAAAGAGAGGAATAAAGAAATAAAAAATAAAGAAGAAACAAAGAAAAAAGTGCCGGTAACTTAATAAGTAACTGAATAATAAGAAAATGAATGAATGCATGAATGAATAAAATAACATAAATTAATACCGTATCAGTAAACCTATCTATTTTACAAACCGCCAGCGATGTTACTTGTTCGTTACGATAGTCATGAATGAGCAATACTGTCTGTTTACATTTGTAACAGATTTCCAGCGCCCGCCCACCAAGTGCAAAATGCCGCCGTGAGCATGTTTGGCCTACTGAATCACGTTATTATTTTACACATTGTCCTTGCTATCATCTGCCGGTATTTGAATGGTTCGCAATAAATTTCTTAAATATTATTATTTAACAAGGCAATGTAAAATAAGACAATCCTACTAAAAAGCACGTAAAAATGAAATGCTTCATGAGTCATAACGGTTACTTTTCAAGATCAGTCACCTTGTGAAAGAGGTCCGATGTTGACAATCACTACGTAACAGCCCTCAATGTTAAGGTGCGTACACACTAAGCGAACGAACAACGAACGAATGACAAACGATTGCATTCGTTGATTGAAATCGGTACGTGTGTACGTCGCAACAAAGGCAAACCGATCGTTTGGTTTGCCTTCGGAAGTGATCCGTCGCTTGTCGGTACATCAAAGGAAGTTGGTATTCGTTGTGGACGGAATTTGCCACTAGCTTGTAGTTCGTAGCAGAACGCAGCGCTTAGTTCAATTTCACTAACAGGATGTCGAAACTGGAGTGGACGGAAGGCGCTGTTATAAATCTTATTAATGTATATAGGGAGCAGGAAACTTCATGGAATCCCAACCATCCTACTAACCACAATAAAGTAAGAAAACATGATGTTTGGGAACCTATTGGAAAGATGTTCAGCTGCAAGATAGGCGAGTCTAACACGTGTAAAATTTGAAAATTATTTTTGTTTATTTATTTTCAGTAGATACGTGTTTTTTTTATTGTAGGGAGCAGAAGTCAAAAAGAAAATTGAATCTCTACTGACATCATTCCGGAGGGAAAGACAGAAGTCCACAAAAAGATATGAAATGGGGAGTGATGAAGTATACGAGTCAACTTGGTTCGCGTATAAACATATGTCGTTCCTTTTGGACAAATTCGCGCCCAGAAATAACAAAGTTCCAACATTGTGCACACAAAATAAATTATTGGCACTGAAAAGTGTCTTTTCGTAAGCATGATGCGCATACGACAAACACAGACAAATGTCTCTTTTTTGTATTTTAAGATAATTATTGTCAGTGAGGTATCCGTGTACTGAAACTTTCCCCTGGGGCCTATTTCATAAAAGTAATAATTTAATACCATTACTGAAAAAGTAATAACATTAAGTAATATTATTACTGTTCTGTTTCATAGAAGTAATAGTTAATAATATTATTTATTACTGTAAACGCTCATATTATTACTAAAATAAATAACAATATTACTAAAGTGTTTCATAAAGCAGCAAAGGTAATTAAATTTATTAATAATATTAACGTTAGTTCCATGACTGTATTTTAAGTAATAGTTTAATAATTTGTAAAATGTAAATGCTAATGTAGGGTTAGATTTTGAAGATAAAACCGTGAAAACATTTGAAATGGACAATTCTGACTCAAATAGTGATGAAGAGGGAGTGTTTGTCCGACGTCCAAGAAATTTTAGACAACGAATATCCTACAACCATATGCAAGAAAGTTACGAATATAATGAAATAGTTGACCTTTCAATTCGAGAACTTTTCGCAAAAAACTCTGTTTCTTCAAGTTATTTTCACGTCTTTTCCCCATTTTAAAAAGCATCAGAGACAAAATGAATTATTAACAAAGTCCCTCTCCATACTTACAAATACTTACAAACTGTCTGTCATAGGCGCCAATGTAGATGGACCAGGCTGAAATTGAAAACTATCTTATCTAATTGTAAAAGAAGAACAATTGGAAAGGGTGAAACCTAAATTAAATTCAATTACAGTATAGAACTGTTAGAAAGTAATTACTGTATATTTTACATTATTTTATGTATATTTTATATATATTTTATGATTGAACTTAACGTTTTTTCCCTCCTTTCTCGTCATTTTTTAAATTATAATAATTGTTCAGAAATATATACCTATGGGACATTTACATCACAAAATACAGTAATATTAATATTTTGTGTACCTATTGAAATGTTTTTTCAATGTATACTTGTGACAACCTGAATCTATATACTCTTCACTAATTAACATTATGAAGATCTTGGTGAGCCAAAATCTTTTGCAGACATACATCAACAAGTAGATCTATTACAAAATATATGGATTACTTTAAACCACCCCTATTGAGGGCATAAACTAAAATTAACTTACGAGATTTATAGGTACCGTATCTACAATTCCACATCACAATCTATAATTAGAACATATTTCCATTTTGTATAGTCAGGTAACTTCTTGAAAATACTTCTTACAACATAATCAGCAATAAAAACCCATTAAGACAATTTCAGTATTTTTATTAATTTCGTCATAACATTAATCTTCTACAACATCCACACCTTCAAACTCAAACACGATATTTTCTAGGAACGACTTCACCGCGTAAGTACTTATGTCGTTATTGCATTACTTATTTATTTTTTGGTAAAAGAGTAATTTTTATGTGTATTTATTTACGCTTGCACCAATAAGTACTTGCGCAGTATTCCGAATTATAACGGAACTTGAAAATATCTTACATAAGACGCTTTGCAGGGTCCACCAACCCTGTCGTTAACACTGTCCTTAAGGCTGCTACAATATTGTCATCAAAAGTTTTCACTGCTTAACATTTTCATATGGTACTTCTTTAGATAACGAGGTGCAAGTTTTACACACACACGCTTCTGTCACTGATACACTGTTTTTGGAATTACAAACTTTACAACAGCACAGACGTGAATAATTAGGAATGATAATATCTGTTCACAATCTTTTAGATTTATCATATTGTTTCTTTTACTCGTAAATCAACTGAATCAAAATAACAGAAACAATAACTTCGAGTTGCATTGATTTACAATCTTATCTGAAATAAATTGTCTCCCAAACCTTCACACATATTACGATTTGCTCTGTTGTTGCTATTAAAGATAGTACTTCAAAACTTATTTCATTCAACAACTGTTAACAGAGAGAATAATATAAATAGCTGTAGAGTGCAGACCAACTTGATTATGTTTGTCAGCCTTAACCTCAAATCATCTGGCTACTGTACGTATTTTATGACTCGTGCAAAACGTTTATGAAACAGAATTTAGTCGGTTAATAAAATTGTTTTCATGACTGTAATAGCCTACTATTACTTAATATTATTAGTGTTTATGAAACAGGCCTGCACTTGCTATAATTATATTTTCGTCTGCCTTTATGGCGGACAATCAGCGAATGTGAATGTTTTCTGACAATTTGCTGATGATTTGTACGTCGCTTCAAACAGCGAACGAACAACGAAGTTTTGCTTCATCATTCGTTCGTTGTTCGTTCGCTAAGTGTGTACGCACCTTTACGGAGAATGTCTGTTTGCTTGCGTCGCAAGCGCTGCTGTAGCCTTGTCGATTGATGCTCATAGTCGCAAGCGCACGCTTTAGCGCTCAGTGTGCCCATAGCTCTCGTCGGCACATTAGACAAGAACACGCCAAACGAACGGACTAGTCTACTAATAGGGGTTACTGAAAGCCGTAGGCCGGGGTGTGCAACGCGTACGTAGGTTACATTCAAGAGAACATACAGAAAATATAACCCACAAAGGAGACTTATTATTGAGTAAAATGTAGTGGGGATGCACAGTGTATAATTTGCAAAAAAAAAAAAATAATAAATAAATAAATAAATAAATAAATAATAAAATAAGTAAATAAGTAAAAATAAGAAAAATACACTACAAAAAAATCAATGTGGAAAGACATTACGAAAAACTATCACAAAGAAAGGTATAAAAATGTTGAATGTGACCACAAAATGGAACTTAATGAATTGACTTTTGATGTTAGTATATGAAATTAATTACGAATGGTATTAATTTTCATTTCTAATTTATGAATATCGAATATTTCACAACAATTTACTATGTACTTTCCGTATTTTACAGACTGAAATATCTGATGAAATATGTATGGCATTATCAGTTAACTTTGATGTATCTCTCGACATTGCAAAGATGTGTCATCCTTTCTCTGATGGACTTTTCATTAAGAGTTGCATTCTAGACGCTGTAGCAAGATTTATCCCAATGATATAAGAAAGTACGAATAAATAAATAAATAAATGAATAAATAAGCAAATAAATAAATAAATAAATAAATAAAATATTTATCGAGAAAAACTTTAGCCAAGAGAATACAAGAATTAGCAGGGGATACTGAAGAAGTGAATACTTATGTAAAGAATCAATTTGTTTCTCATTATTTCTTGGTGTCTGACATCTCGCAGCTTGTAGCTTTTGTTCGTGGTATAAATTAAAATCTAGTGCTTAAGAAGAACTATTACTGTATGTCAAAATCGGTGGAAAAATATAATTAAATTTTAGGTAGTAGGCCTACAAATATTATAATGGCTGGATGATGAACACAAATTTACTTTAAAGTGCATATTATGTTATAATGTGGCATTATACTTTTGAAAGGATTTTATGGTACCAATTTCAGTCGTGTCATATTCATCTGTTACTTATGGTTTTCAAAAGCGATGTAGAAAAAGAATCATGGATATCTACGTATTTAAAAATGCTTTCTTCACATCACATTTCGTCTACACGCATAACGCCCTGTTACTGTGTGCACATCAATGATTTCCTATCCCTTAATCGGCAGGTTCCTACACGATTCACCTTGTCAATCCCCTGGCCGTGTCCTAGCGCTTGGCGCTCGCGAATGATTTCAAGGTCATAAAATGAGCTTGCTTTTGACATCGCTGCGGCTACTGAATGCAATGCGATGTTGTACTGATTTCTAGAAAATGAAGTGTATATCCCGCAAAATATAATAAATAACACAAAATAACAAAGGAAATTTCTCATTCTTTTGTCTTAAGAATTTTCTTTGTAAGTTACTGTCATATCTAAAATTCTATTGAGAACGATGTTGTTCGTTTGGTTCTATTATGTAAGTTCATTTCTGGTATATATAACTTACTTAAAATTAAGTCTAGAACAATGTAGTCTGTTTGGTTATATCAATAAAATTAATTTGGTTAAAATTATTAATAGAGTGAGCTCATCACTTGTTTATAATAATGAGCACTGAAGCTTGTGTAACTAAAATATTAAATTCATATCATGGTTACGACACGTATGTAAATTTTTTATTGAACAATGGTCAACAGAAAATACATATTAATTGTGCTGATATGTAGAAATTAAGAAATGTGGATCGAGTGACGATTCAAACATAGCTTGCAGTTTTAATAAAGGGCAAGAAGAACTTTGTAATTAGAACTATTGCGAGCAAATTATATGATATGATAAATTTGTCGAGTCCAAGAACTACGAAATTATCATCATCACCATCATCATTATTTCCACACCAACATCAACGTGATAACTGTAATCAACTTAGTCATCTTCATTATCATCATCATTATTATCATTATCATCACCATCATGTCATCATATCGCATTACTATTTTTACGCATTGTTAATAAAAGAAAATAATTTTACAATGTTACATTTGTTCGCATCAAGTTTCTGCACATTTGAAGGACAAAATTAAAATGTTTTCATTCATTTATTATCATAATACATTGCTCTCTCAAACTGAATCAGTATATTGGAAATTCAACCAATGGCTTTTCCAAATCACACTATGAAATATTTTATATGAAACATTTTTTATTTCGAAAAGGAAACAAAAACAAGCAAAATTGTATGAAACTTTTTTTATTTGAAATAACCCAAAAATAGGCTAACTCGCTGATATTAATGACATTACTTACGGTTCGTCCAGTAGCATATGAGATTTGAACCACATTAATTATGAAATTTGTTAAAACTTCAAAATTGGATTATGTCTTGGAGATGTGGAATTGTAGACTATTAATTTGCCTCTTTGGGTGACACCCTAGTGAGAGAGGCGTTTATTATTCAAGTACTCGAATCATGAATTAAGAGAGGACATGATTGTGTTTGATGACGCGGCTGCTACTTACAGCATATCATTTATTTCAGTGGATGTCGCACTGTCGGTGAGTCTGGAGAAGCCAAAAGACAAGTGCCAACTTTACCAATTTTCCACTTGTTCATCCGGGCCGATGGGTGGCTTGCCAAAGGCGTGAGAGTGGATGAGTGGTGGAGGAAAATTCCTTCCTTATTATTGGACGAGTTGGGTCAGGGCGCGCGTGACTTGTCGTTCCCTGTTCTCCACCAATCACGAGTAAAATAACTTGGGATTTCCCCCTCTATGTCACTCTTTGCTCTGCTCGTTGCGCGACCGCCGCGCAGGTTTTGTTCCACGGGGGTGACCAGAGAGTGAAAATGCAAAATTTCTCGTCAGAATCTATAAAGAAATTATAATCTGTTAATAGATGACGAATTTATGTCTGTTTAGCTGCAGAGGTCGGAACAATTGAATTCTCGGAATATCGGTGTGATAGCGGCCTTGCGGTCTCGGCGCCTCCTCACGTGCGGGGGGGCGCGTACGTGGAACTAGCGCGCAACGCGGCATAGCGTCGGATGGATGGACGGACCCAGAGTGTTAAAAACGACGGAGACGGCTTGGAAGCGCAGTAGCCGGCCACGCGAAGTGCTGGTCAGGTCGGAGCTGGGTGACGCGACGCACGTTAGCGACGACGCGTCTCGACCGTGGTGTGTTGAGCGTCGGAATGGTGATAGAAGATGTCTAGACCGGTTCACGGGACTTTGCTGCTTTGGACATGATCTGGATAGTGTCGCGTGCAAATAGTGACATAATTCAAGTGCTCATAAATATAATATAGATTAGAGTAGTAAATTATGATATACATCGGAGTAGAGTAGGAAACGCTTTTAATAGTCTGTTAGTAATAACGTCTAAATATAATCGTAATTGTGCTTAAGCTTACAGTGAAGTCTTAATTGTATTAGAAACCGCTAACGGACTTCAAAAAGTGTAAGAATACAAAAATTATATAAAATGGCTGGCTAAATCACTCTACATATAAAGAAATGATTTTGTCATAAGAAAATCCCGTACGTTAAAAGCACACGGATATAAAACTTCGAGTTCCAAACTTTGTTCATCTCGCGTCTGCCAAACCCTTTCGGTGCACTAATCTGATTTCTGTTAGTCGGTTAGCTGGTCCTCCAACAGCTGTGGTGACGCAAGGACGCTGAAGTTAGAAGAGAAACCAACTTGGTGAAAACGCAGGTGTCGAGCACCAGTCCCACGTGTCATGTGCTAGTAAGATCTGCGAAAGTATACTTTACAACTTCGTCTGCCTGCCTGTCATTCTTGTATTCGTCCATCATTTAAGAAGATGCCAGGTTCCACACAATGTCTGCTCTATCTCTTGGTTACCACCGTTCTTGTTTATGGTGAGTGAGTGTTAGAGAAAATTTAGTTTTAATATATTACATTTCAGAACTGTATCAGTTCACTAAATGAATTAAGCAGAAATTTAATAGTAAACATATATGTATTTTAAGTTCATCTTGACTAAGTAGTATATGTTAATATAATGGAAAGTCTTTCCGTTGTTATGGCTGAAAATTTATATATATATATATATATATATATATATATATATATTTTTATATATAGTGAGATATTTTCTTTCAAACGTACATCCAATTTCGCTACAATGTGTGATATGTATAATGAATTGAATCCATAATAATACGGATATTATTCTTACAATTTCAATGTATCGGTAAGTTACATCTTATACCATTGCGTATGAAATCGTATTTACTAAATTAACAAACTTTGACATCTCATTTGCGATTTTATAAAATTTTGAGGGTTACAAAATTAATGAATTATTATTATTTTTATTATTATCATTATTATTAAAACCGTTAGTTCTCAAGAATACTTAGCAATATTTTTTTAAAATGTTGATATCATCTATAAAAATTATTTATTATCTTAACGCAAGTAAACTCCGAACTTCATATAAAATTCCGCGCACTAAACGTAATTTTGTTTTCGCACACAATTCACAGAGCGTATTACTGCTTTACGATCGTTAGCACTATCGCAGAACAATACATCCTTCTATGATAAAGAGCGATTACGTTTGAGATAACTTGTCAAATATCTTATAGAACATAAAAACATGTCTACCAACAGAAAAAAATTTGTTTCGCTGTTGAGAAGAGAACAGCATTGAGAGAATGAATAAAATTTCAACGTGTTAAAGTAGTCCATTGTGAAGTTAATTCCTCCTTCTGTATAGCCTACGTATTTAATCCACTGTAATTACTATTCTTTATATATTATTGTAGATCTTACACACGATATTTTTACGTCAAGTTCAAATAAGAACATATTGCGTGGCATTATCTGATTGTATACTTAGTGGGGCTCCGATTAATGAAGTGTTAAATAAAATATAAATAAGTCAGTGTAAAATAAGGAAAAAAAATGTATACATATATAAATACATATATATATACATATATATATATAATTTACTTTAATTAAATTAAGAATGTTGGCAGATAAGTTAAATGGATTTTTAATTTGTTCATATACAAGTTTTATAATTATTAACCTGCTTATAAGATTAATTAGTACATAGAGAAATGTCGTTAAGCTCAGAGAGTTATGGGCAATGTATAATTATATTATTAATTTTTACTTGTCTTGTAAATCAAGAGAAGAATAGTATTGTTAATGACACTCCATATTTAAATTCATAATACATGCATATGTTGTAATTATCAAACAATTTATAATTCAGACTATCGCCTTATAATAACAAAATGCGAAAGGTACTTTTAAAAATTAGTTAGCATTCGAACTACGTTTTATAACATTTGAGTTCATTTTCAATACAATTTATGTCATTTCTATGTAGATTGCATTTATAGTTATAATCACTATTTTTCAAATTTACGTTACATTGCAAACTACTCTTTAACTCTGAAAAGTAAGAAGAAAACAGTATAGAAATAAAATCATGTGTCAAGATTGTACTTCGTCAACAGTAATACAATTATACGTCAGAAATAAAATTTCTTAGTTGATTTACATACCTATCTGTAGCAAGTCCGAAAGGGGTGCTTTTTTCTATTTAAGTTAGAGGAAAATCTAAAAAAGGGAAAACCTAATGTTTGCTCTTACGCAATCTGGTATATTTATAAACTATTCAATCTTTCCCATCTTTTGGATAAAATTCCCAAGGAAACAAATTGTGTTTATAAAACTATAGTGCTTTGCAGGCATTCACTCTGGTGCAAAAGTTTTCCTTTTATACGCAAACAATGAAACATAAATGAAACATATTTCCGATTGAGTGCGAAAACCGATATGACAATGCATTTATGATGACGTACACAAGTGAGCTACAACTATTATTTATATCTGTGTGCCAAATCCTTTTCAGTGATCGTGGTTTTGCTATAGTTCTATGTTCTTCTTTTACAAAAAGAATAAATAAATACACACATACACACAGAAATATTTGCAAAGAATTTAATAAAATATTTTACCACGGATTTATGATTATAGATCTTCCCCGTTGCATTGCCTTCGGTGCGTATATTTTTTTCTGTGCTGGGTGACTGACAATGTTTATATAGTATAATAATATTCACTATAATTAATATTTTAAAAATGTAATGTATTCATTTATTCACTATACAATTGTAGATCGTCAAATGGTTATTGCTCAGGAATATGAAGACGTTGAATATACACAACGCAAAAATAAGCGAAGAGTAGGCCCTACAGCAAAGGTAGTCTATACATTAACGTAAGTAAAAATATATATTTATAATGGGAATGCAGAACTATCTGTAAGAAAGTAGATAACGCTTAAAACATTGACTAACTTCATCATCTGCATGTTAGATGAGAATGGTACATGAGCCATTGGAATCAATATATAAAACCATAAGTATATATTTTAATGAAACAAAGAGTTAATAATTAGTTAATTAGTAAATATATTAATATGGATTGTAGTACTTAAAATTATACTCAACAAAAGGAAGAGAACTTTGGACATTGCCGTCTGTGCTTTAAGGAAAGAAACTGTAAAGATTATTATGTTGAAAACTTCCAGGATCTTTAGTAAAGTTAAATTCACAAACAAAATTAGTAAAGAAGTAATATTATTCTATTTTCTAAGAAAAAAGATGTGATGAAGTAAAGACAAGAAATCGTTAGAATGTTATGAGAAATGATTGACTATTACAAGATGCAATAAAAGCGGATACCACTTCAGAGAAAAAAGAGAAACAGTCGTAATACAAAGCAACATTCTTGTCTTGTGCAACTAGACAATTGAGCTATTGTTAATGTCAATGGTAAAGAATGGACTTTTAGAATCGGAAAGAAATGCTGACTTAAAAAATATTTTTTGACTTGTAATTTACAAATAAGATTTAATCAATTACGATTAATTAATCAATAAAAACAGACAATGCTTTAATGTACACCAACAAATAAAATTCAGTAGTGAAAACTTGTGAAATTGTATCATTTTCCGAACCACAGTTTGTAAAAGAACCAAAGAGAAGTTAACAATTAGAAAAAAATGTTGTTTCTCAGGGTAGTAGCGGCTTACAAACTATTTCACTAAAATAAATACGAGTCTAACTATAGATATAAGACAAGAATCGAATAGTGATAGTATAAGTACTGTCTTTCACAAAAGGTAAAAAATTGAATTGCCATTTGTGACGGATATAAGGGACTCTACTATCCAAGAATACAGGCCAAAGAGATAATAATAACAACCGAACGTCCTAAAAGCGATGGATTGAGAAATGTTTTCTAAACCGTGATACTGCAGTTTCTTATAACATGGAACTGATATTTGAGTACATAAGCCTGAGAAGAGACGCACACTAATATCTATAACGATCACTACAGAGTGAAGCAACAGACAATTTTATTACAGAAGAATGACGTATAAGGTTGTCTAAAACCGTTCTCAGTAGGCTGGTCATATATTTAAATAAATAGGATGTTTACCTTTTAGTCTTGGACCATAGGTATTGCTTTACTAATAACTAAGATTATTTTTTTACACATGTGATTAATAAAATATGCTTCTATTTTTACATAGGCCTATAATTTAAAAAATTGCCTTCATATATCAATGTCACTTGAAAAAAAATGCTATTTTAACATAAATTCAACAAAATTTTTATAGTAGGTTATACAGTAGCTTTAAATTGTCATATTACAAAAGTGATATACCGGTAACACAATAAACCTAATATAAAGTATAAAAATAATATTAATACTTTCTGCTGCTTTGTTAAAGTGGGTTATATATAATTTATTTCAAGAAATAGTCTGCCCAGGCATCCTGGGTTGCCAAAAACACAGAATAACACACATATAAGAATAGTAATGATTACAGTAAGATAAATGAGCCAAATTTAAATGTGAACTAGGAGCTTAAGTTTAAGAAATAATAAATTTGTACATATATTTGTAACAATCACACACTAACGAATAGAAAAGGGGGGGGGGTATTATGATATTCCGTATAAATGATTTTTCAGAATTGCCACAGACCCTTTAATGGTTGAAGTAATTATTTTTGGAATGATGTCATGGATTCCAAATGTTTTGATAGTGTTTACAGTTGATCGTGGGATGGTGCCCCTCGCTCCGATCATTAAACCATGTACTTCCCAGGTGCCTTCCATCTGATATTTTTCTCGAAAATACGGAATAGTAGGCTCATAAATTTGTTGTTTTTCTTTGTTGACCTCGGATGGTTGGGTCTGGCTCATCTCAAATCTAACAGTTGGGTCCAGTATAAAGCCTTTACTATTAGTCTTGTCTAGAGCCACGATGTCCGCTCTTCTAATTCCGCCGCCTTCAGACGCAACGCAGTGCACCTCTTCATGGACCTCGAAGGATTTGTTTCTAAGGGCTTGTGCTATTAGTTTTCGGATGTTATGATGGCGTGAATTTCTCAGGAGTTCTCCATGCTGACAGGATCCTAGGACGTGTGCTAAGGTTTCAATCTCGTTGCAGTATCTGCAACGGAAACCGTCCAAGGATCTCCCATGAAGACTTCTCACTGGTGCTACGTTAGCATTCATCTTAATTGCGTCCCGCCATTCAGAGGAAGATAGACCCTCCTTAGAAAAAATCCATTTATTTCCGGGAGTATATTCTTGAAATAAAATAACACCTTTTCCTTTATGTGGAAGCGCACACCATTTGTCGTACTCTTGTTTCCTAAGATTTTGTCGTAGTTTATGGACATTGATGTTACTTATATCCAGATCTTCAGGTGGAATTTTTAACTTCCTGGAACATACTTTCTTTTCTGCTGCTATGTTCCTTGTAGAAACGACAAGAGGATTCGAGGTTCTCAATAATGTGTTGCAAATATTGAGATGCTGTAAATATGCTTCCCATTGAGCTTTGAAAAGGCTGGGTTTAAAATATTTTATTCGTAAAACTTCATTTCTAAAGTCGAGCTAGGATTGAGAAATTTCAGTATCAATGTTTGTGTGTTAAAATACCTATGTATTCGTAATATCGTTTAAAACCAGAGAGCGGGCAATCCTGTACACTTGCATCGCTCATCTATAGTGTTCTGAAGATTGCCTAACCTCTAGGCGCTCTTGACTTTCTTGTCCCACTGAAGTTAGTGATTACAACCATCGATAGCCACACTTAAAAGTGAACTAAAATACAGTAATTGTATAATGCATCAATGCTGTATATAAACAAAGTTTTTATGAGTCAGTTGCATTATGACCAACATGAGTGATATTAAATAACACTCAGAATCTCAATTTCAATTCACTGTGGGAAAGTGATGATCATTTTCTAAAGTAGGATATGGGGCACAGTGTTCCGTTTGTGAAAAAAGTTATTACCACAGTTAAAAAATTCCATTTACAGCGTCACTATAAAACATGCTTCATTACATCAGTGAGGAGATGTCGTAGGAGTCGATCTGAAGCCCTTCCCAATGATATTCGTAATGATCAACCCGGAAAATGAGTAAGTTTACTTAATGTCCACCGCTATGGAGTGACGGTCAGCGCGTCTGGCCGTGAAAGAAGCGGATCTGGGTTCGAAACCTGGTTGGGACAAGTTACGTGATTGGGGTTTATTCTGGGTTTTAGCTGGACCTCGGTCTCATTTTCGCCATCACATATCATCATCCATGCCATAGCCCGGGTTCAATTCACAGTGCGGCGTGCTATACGTTACCTGTACAAGAGCGCGGCCGTTCGGCTACCCAATCATTCACAGAATATAAGTGATAAGGACAATAAGCCTCAGGTTGCAGTGTGACCTTCGGTTCCATCCTCTGAACAAGAGAAAAAAGTTTATTTAATACAACTGTATACGCAGAATATGTTAGGCATCATATATAGAGTTAATTTAATCAATGTAATAATTTTGACAATAGCACCAATTACAAATATAACGACTACATTTCACATATTGCATTACTCTCTTAATAATATTTACTTAAGCATAAGAAACTTATTTATGTAGTAAAATTAACATGACCTATATCCTTATCAGTGGCACAAGAGGTAGCGTTTCTAGCTTTATTTTCAGCGGATTCGGTTTCATTTTAAGATAGAAAAGTGGAAATGTGTCTCTCTCCCTGAGGTAATGAATGTCGGTCTATAGCTTTGTATTGTCCTTGTGCCATGTCGTACCTCATTACCAGGTAGATTTGCTACTTGCGAACACCAAATATTTGCTTATATGTGATAACGGAGTACCTAAAATATTCCTATTCACAGAGCAAAATGAAGATGATGATTATAAAATGATTAATATAGTTATTCAAATTAACAAATTACTAAAGTAAAATATTATAATTATTATTATATTTATTAATGAAGTAAACTTAAAACTCCTGTATATTCATTGTTACTACGTAGATTATAGATATTATGAAAATAATTTTCATATATCAAGTTCATATCTGCAAAAACATTGTATATGTTAGCCTACATATTTCAAACAAAATATTTCGATACGCATATGAGATGTATAATGCTTAAAATTCCTGAAATTACATTGAAATATATTTGCTAAACTCTTCAGAATATAACAAGTAATTCAGGAAACAAAACCTCGCTCATTTCACCTTTGGAATTTGCGGAAAAAAAAACTTGCCATAAACAATGACAGAGTCTTAGCTATGGTGTTTTCATGACAAGCGAGCATTGTTCATAACTTCCAAATTCCGTCCCTAATTGCAAATATTTACATTGCTAAATTGTTTCTATTTTCAATAAATTCAAATTTACGGAGTATGGTGACAATTTAATTTGATCAGGACAAAAGCGAAGGGTGTGGAACGTCATTGAAATTTCAGTAACTACAAAAATTCTTTCATTAAACGACGATAGGCTAAACTATTTTATTATACGGAGCTAGATTAAAATGTGAGCAGGAAATGATTTATCATATAGGCTAGTTACAAACTATTATTAAGTAATAGAATCCATAAATATTTTGTTCACAATTTAGAAATGCTTATTAACAACTATGGGGTCGATTATAGGGTACACATTTTGTGAAAAAAGTGAATTAAATAAACTGTTTATATGTTCGACAATTTTATTTCATTTTAATAAAATAAATATGGATATATATAGACTATATATATATATATATATATATATATATATATATATATATATATATATATATATATTCTTTTACATTATTATAAACACCTTAGCTACGTTTTAAAGACAATTTTATTGTGTTTATTGTTTTACAGACACTTTAATTGTCAATTTGAAAGATATATTCAATGTATAGAACCTAAATGTCCTCTGTAGGTTCAAATTGAAATAGGTATAGCCTAATGTTATACTTTGTGTGGACAGAAGAATATAACATTCCGGAATTATTGTGCTTAATGACATATCATATAATGTCGGCAGGGAGGTATATTGAGAGATGTCAAGGCAGGGATATCTCGTGTTACGTGTGAGCGGGGAAGCGAGTCCGGCGTTCTGCATTGGAGTGACCGAGCGGTTGACGTTACACCAAAAGCGCGTTACCGTTCTAAACCAACATCGCAGTGAGTTTCACAGTATTTCATCACAAAGAGAAAGAACAAAATTTTCGAATTATGCGAAGCAACACTTTGTTTCGTCCTCCGCTGTGATGCAACTCTCAGTATTTCTGTCTACAAGTTGAGTGGACTTAGACTCGACGCTCGATAGGGTAGAGGAGATCATTTTTCCTACCAAAGATGCTCAGTGTATGTTTATCATACTGTACGGCCTCAAGTCATGATTTGCTTCGTGCTAACTACATAATTAATGAGTATTCTGCTTACAAATATGATGAAGAAATGAATCTCAAGATCCAAATCGTCTAATAAGACGATTATGAAGATCATAATATTTCTTTATAACTGAAAAAGTGTGTTATTTAATGAAGTAAAGCTCATCCCCGCGTCCATTTTTTAAGAGATTAGTACCAAATTTAATTCATGATTCCTTATATTTCCTTCAATTATGAATGAAGAATTAATTTCTTACGAAATTTCCAGTAAAGAAATATTATTTAGAAATATTTCTTTTCACAGATTAACATTTACTAATATAATTAAATTATATCGGATAATAGTGGTAGTAGTAATAGTAGCCTAGTTGTCTTAGTAGTAGTAGTACTAGTAGTAGTAGTAGTGGTAGTAGTAGTAGTAGTAGTAGTAATAATAATGGAAGTAGTAGTAGTAGTCAGTTAAGTTCCTGTTAGAAATTTTTGGAGGGCGCGAGTTACAAAACTTTTCGTATTTTAAGCACTTCGTTGCCTACAGTTATGAAAAATTATGTTTTTTGGTTAAATTATCGCTAAACACATCTGTAACCCATGGCGAAATGTTGTTTAAGCTTGGGACATAAAATGAGAGCAATTAGTGCAGTAAGTCTAACAATATTTTTTCCGCATGAATGTAACATATAAAAATACGATATTACAACATTGTATTTCAAACTCACCCAACTGTATCTTTCCTGCGGTGGATGGGTAGTCAGACCTTGAGCCTATCACGCAGTGCGATTTAGATTCGAGTCCCGTTCAGAGCGGGATTTTTCATGAAAAATTCATACTGTCACTTGCGGTGGACAAAGGTGCAATTGGGGGTTTTCTTGAGATTTTCCAGTTTCCTCATATTAAGCATCTACATCATTCCGTCAACATTTCCTCACGGCAACGCACGGAGGGGGACGAGTGAACTTGCCTGCTTGAAACGCGGGTATGCAGCAAACCTTATTACAGACAGCTGGTACGGGTTTGGGAATGCGTCTAGCTTGGGGGTTAACGCAATAGATCGTGAAGGTCGCAATGCTGGATCATATAGTTCCCTCCCGACATTTCCATTCCATTTTATCCAATTGTAATATTACATCAAATCAGCTGCCGTCTCATTAGTATGTAACACAAGCACACACACATCACAAAACAGGATTCATAAATATTTACAATATCTTAATTATTCTAGAGGATACAAATTATTTCTATTTATTATACAACATCCATCCGTCTATCTTGATACAACTGTGGTACCATAGTTTAAATGACTGTACTCAGGTAATCATCTTTCATTAGTCTGTGCGCATTATAATAAAATGTATTTTAAGTTAATTCACAGAAATGATTAAAATCACAATTTTAAATTAAACAATTACTGTTAGCGATTATTAACACAAATCACGTGAAAACTATACCAAAGAATACATGTGCTTCTCACAACAGAATACTCCTTGTACTGCTGCCTCTACTAGTTTCCCTACCCTCGTCCTTTCTCGTTTCAAGGACTCTAAAGGCTCCATTTAGTAGCGTCAATTCAGCCAAGCCGGGGCACATTAGCTCTTAATGCACACATTTTCAACTATCTAAACGGCAAACATATTGCGTTTTCTTATATCTTCTATAAAATGTTTTTAAAATTCATGAGATCAATATTATTTTTAATACACAAAATTTTCTATAGTGCGCGCACCTTCTCACTCTTATGACGAACTACACTAGTAGTAGTAGTAGTAGTAGTAGTAGTAGTAGTAGTAGTAGTAGTAGTAGTAGTAGTAGTAGTAGTAGTAGTAGTAGTAGTAGTAATAGTAGTAGTAGTAGTAAGCCTAGTAGTATCAGTAGGTCTAATATTTTATTTAACGACGTTTTTCTTCCAGATTTTAATTGAAAGTTTAAACTCAAATTAGACCAAAAATGGCTGTCATATTTTGTCTGGAGTCTCTAATAGAATTCGTTTAAATATAGAGAATCTGCGACATGGGGCTTCAAAGTTTATTGCCCTCCCGGAGAAAGCCATGTCTAGAATTTTATCAACATTAAACTGTTTTCTCCGTATTGATTTTTATATCAAATTCCTCTGTTGTATTTCAACAAATTCATGTTGTTCCACATTATTCTTTTTAAATCCTCATCATCTGATTAAATTAAAGACATTAGGTTTGGCTTATTTACAATAATTTTACAATCCCATTGATCACAGAACTGAACAAAATGGGGACAAAACACTTCCTTGCCTAACACCCGTATATTGCTGTAAATAATTTAATCATTCCCATGGTGTTTTATACAGCTTTCTCGCTTAACATATGTTTTTTTCTTTACATTTTTAATTAAATTTCTATATAAGTATTAAATCTTGCAATAATTTCTATTATCATCTTTTGTTCTAAAATGTTGGATGTTATTTCAGAAACTATACAAACACTATATAACTCAAGTACTCTTTCACTACACCACTCAATAATTTGCAGAATACAAAAAATTAAATATACAGTAGATCTCTTACTTTGGAAAGCATGTTGTTCTTTTGTTAAAGCTGGCTCCAAAATATGATTGAATCTTCTTGCGAGAATTCCATTATAATATACAAAAGAACGGGTTAATAAACTCCTTTGTAATTACAATTTGTTTTATTTTTTCATTCAAACATTTCTTATTATTCTGTTCAATCTCTGACATAAATTGTGCACGGAAGATTTAGTAATTTCCAGCGATATTTATGAACTATATGTGGAAGATTTCAGTCATTATTATAGTAATTTCTAACAATAATAATAATAGTAATAATAATAATAATAATAATAATAATAATAATAATAATAATGTATTTATTTTTATTTATTTATTTATTTATTTATTTATTTATTTATTTATTTATTTATTTATTTATTTATCGATTATGCCTTCCGAGTCCCATCAGAAGATTTAGAACTACTGACCTGGTATATAGGCCCTACCAGTGAACCATGTTGATTTTCATGCTATGACACTTCTGGCGTGTTTCATGGGCAGTGGTCTGCCTGGGTGGCGCAGTCGCTAAAGTGCTGGCCTTCTGTGCCCGAGACTGCGGGTTCGATCCCAGCCCACGTCGAGGGCATGTAAAGTGTGCTTAAATGCGTCCATCTCTACGAAGTGAACCCACCTACCTGCATCTCTCCGCCGGCCCCTACTTTCCCAGCAAATTTCGACCCTCATTTTTGGTGTGAAATTTACGTCGGCAATAATTATTTTTCTTTAAGATATCTGTGACTCGTCTAGGATCAAGAATATCCATACAATTGTATCTTAATCTGGTAACGCTATATAAAGGAAGGTTATATTTTTATAAACTTAAGGTCTTGATTTAAGCGAGAAGTATTTTGCCCAAAATATGTGACACTATAGAGGAGATTAACATGTTCTTATTTGTCCGTATTTATATATCTTGGCATTTTAGTCAATAAATTTAATATCTAGTTCTGAAAACAGTGATAATAGCTATAGGCTGTGTTTAAATTCGGAACATTTTATATTTGCCACAGTCCGTGTACATTACTTCAAGATTGTTTTCTGGGCATGTTGTGATAATCTCTTGATAAAAATTATTTTTCTCACTGATAAAACAAATATTTGAAGTGTCTTGCCATTTCTCATGATTTTGACTACTTACAAAAGTGTGAACATTTTTAAAGCGTGTCGAAAATGGTGAATCGCAGATACCAAATATTTACACAAGGATAATCATATTTCAGGGCGCCTTAGTTGTTTGGAAAGCAGTTTGTCTATTTCTTGTCGTATAAAATATTCTGATGTGCCGGTATTTACAAATATTGCTCTTTGTAAGATATTATTTCCTACAAATTCTTTTTCTTTAATTTCGAGAACTTCCTTTTGTCACTGACTTAAGTTTCGCTCTTTAAAACAATGTGATGATACTGCAAAATTTTGGAATTATAGTAGAACAACTAAAAGTGTCTCGCGAAAACTTGTTACTAAAACGGAATTTTAACTCGAGACTTCTGTGTGGAAAGCCAGTGATGTAGTTGTGTTTCCTTCAGCTTACTAAATTGCTTTCTTCTTGTGAGTGCAATGTCAATATTGACATTTTACGACTTCTGCTTAACTGGAAAATTGCAATTTTACAAACATTAACTTGGCCTATAGCATTTATAAATTCTACGTATGTTCTTTGAGGTTAAAAGACGCCAGTATCTCATTAACAATATGTAATTTTAATATTCTATTCAGCATTCTTTCAAACTGACACGCAACGCAGCACAGAAAAGCAACATCTTTATCGCTAAAGCCCGATACTCGACTGCTGTACGCTGATAAAATTATATGAAGCGATATCGTGCTGTTACGCATTTCATTCTCGTTCTATATTGACAGCTTGCTTATGAGAATCAATCTTAATGTTTAATAACATCAAATATTACTCAAGATTTAGTAGATTCCACCTGCTGATGTAATCAAACTGATGAAAGGGAATGTATTGTCTACTCAGCCGGAAAATTCAAAGTCGTTCTTTCAGTAATAGAAAATCAATCAATATTGTTTTCTGGATATATTTATAAGAATATTACTTCATAACTTTCAATGGAAAAGTAAAAATAGACTATTCGCATTTAGGTTATGTTCCCGCTTGTATAAAAAAAAAAACGTTATTCTACAAGTTAATGTCCACACCTGTGGAGTAACGGTCAGCGCGTCTGGCTGCGAAACCAGGTGGCCCGGGTTCGAATCCCGGTCGGGGCAAGTTACCTGGTTGAGGTTTTTTCCGTGGTTTTCCCTCAACCCAACACGAGGAAATGCTGGGTAACTTTCGGTGCTGGACCCCGGATTCATTTCACCGGCATTATCACCTTCATATCATCCAGACGCTAAATGACCTAGATGTTGATACAGCGTCGTAAAATAACCCAATAAAATAAAACAAATACAAGTTAATGCTGATAGAGGTTTAGTTACGATATTAAGAAGGAAAAAAACTTCGTTTCACTTTGTTTGGAACATGTTATGGTCCGTATTTTCTCTTCTGCTATCCTACAGTAGGTACTATAAGTTGACTTCAGGTACTGTAGACTATAAGCTTATAATTCTTTAAGAATATACTCGTACTTTGCTGTTGCTGAAGTAACATCGAATCCCATTGGTAATCAAATAGAGCCGAAATTTATTTATTTAAGGATACAATATTTCTACAGCAATAATTTACGTTAACTTCCCATTTTTGGTCTTTTGATGGTGAAATGGTGCTCTTCCGCCATGCTATTTTTTACCACTGATAATTTTCTCTTCTTTCAGTGTCTAGATAGTATGGTTAACAAATTTGTTCATGGGAGTAGGAAGCGTCAATGGTTTACCAAAATTCAGTGATGTTAATATTTAGTAGGCCTATTATCGAATTTATGTGCCTGTGTGGAAAACGTACTGGATTCCAAACTCAGCGATCCATGGTTTGAGTCCCCGCGTGGAAGGAAATTCACTTCCATTCCATGGGATTGTTTTTTTTTTTATCTCTTAATTGTAATTGCGGAGATTTTGAGTCGTGCCGATCTCTCGACCGAAGCGGCCTGCAGTGTGAATATATATAGAGTTAATCAAATGAAATGTGTTCTCGTTCGATGTTGTAGCATTAATAAAGTTCAACAGGGGAGGTAAGAGAGAGAAAGAAATAAAGGAACAAAGAAAGACTCAGTTGATCATATTCTGTTAGCTCATCTGCCAGAATGTTAAATATATGTACAATTGTCAAAAGAAAAAGTGGCCGCTCTCTAGAAATAAAGTTCCCTTCGGGAAATTCCGCTACAATTCGGACAGAGGCGATATTACATGTTGTTGGACCACGTTTACTGACATCTACAGTTATAATTACAATATTCTCCGTCTTAATGTTGTAGCGTAATGGTAGCGTTTAGGGCTGATATCCGTGACGTTGTGCGTTCAAACACAACCAAGTGCTTTTTATGTCTTTTTTTTTGTGTGTTTAAGAGAGTAAATATAATTTTTCTTGTCTCTTTTATGACTATTTTAGTTATGAACATCAGGTTCATGAATGTAATATGACATGACTTTATCATTATTTATTATGACATTATGCCTGCAAATGGAAAGAAACAAAGATTATATTCTCAAGAAAAATATATTTCCTGGCATAAACAAAACAAACTTACTGGCGTCTGCCTTAAAAAATTGAAAAAATTAAACACTCAAAAAACAAAACAAAAAGCCACGATTCAATATTTAGTTCATCTTCCTCACATCTCGATCACATCTTGCAGTCGAGTGGCATGGAATAGACCCGTTATTTCAGTTCTCAGCCTCGGCATTCCAGGACGAGTTTGCACAAATCATCAGGATGTCTTGGAGGGGGATTGCGCCAATATTTCGGCATATACTTCTTTACTTATGTCCTCGTAGCTCAGTCGAAAAAGAACGTCGGCATTTAGATGTCAATGTCGCAGGTCCAAATCCTCGTCACTCCTTTTTATTTTATTGTGTTACAGGATAGTATAATGTAATAATATAAGAAGGAAAAACTAACACTAGTGTTGTGTAACTATATTGTTTCAAATCTAACATTAAATACATATTACGAATGTCGCTAAAGAACGATAACAGAACATAAATGATAACTTCAATATTATTTATAACGCTATAGAGCGATAACAGAGTATAAATGATAACTTGAATATTATTTATATTATTAAAAAAACGAGAATCTAATTTATATTATAACTTCAATATTATTTATATCTCTAAAGAACGATAACAGAATAAAATGATAACTTCAATGTTATTAATATCGCTAAAAAACGTTAATTGAGTACAAATGACTATAACAGAATGCAAATGATAACTTGAATATTATTTATATCGCTAACTGACGATAACAAAATAAAATGATAACGTGAATGTTATTTATATCGCTAACGAACGATAACAAAATAAAATTATAACTTGAATATTATTAGTAACGCTAAAGAACGATAACAGAATATAAACGCTAACTAGAATATTAATTTTATCACTAAAGAAAGATAACAAATTATAAATGATAACTCGAATATTATTTATATCACTTAAGAGCGATAACAGATTACACATGGTAACTTGAATATTATTTATATAGTTGACGAACGATAACAAAATAAAATTATAAGTTGAACAAGACTCGAACTCACAACCTTTAAACCATAAAGCGAGGTCACTACCGCTGCTCTACGAGACGTAGTTCCGAAACTGCTTCTACAAGTGCATTTCATCGTGTAACATCACCGTGACCCGAATTGGACTTCGAAATTATTCGTTGTTCGCGAGTGCAGCCACTTTTTTGACAGCTGTACAGTATACTTTACACATATCAGACCATTTAAGACACTTAATAGCTTTAGGGATTTATCCTAACTTCACATTTCTTTATTTCTTCGAAAAGATAATCTATAAATACGTAGTGTGATTCCGAGAAGCGGTGACAGTCCAATGCCGGAACATGACCTAAGACAACACAAATTATCATACTGATAGCATATTATTAGATCTGCCCATGTCCCAGATGGGATTCGGATCCAATTTTGCTGTTTACATTAGAGTACGGTACATCGTGTCTGGCTATTGAGTATTTATAAAAATAAATTAAAAGTTCACGAATAATTTAAATAATAGCTAATTATTTTAGCTATACCATAATACAACTTCAATGCACAACAAGTATTTAATCTATTATGAAGTGAAAATATCTGTAAAATTTAAAATCTTAATATATCTTACTAAAAACTGAAATGAAATATTTTGAATCTTCTCATACGTATGAAATTTTTGGACTCCATTATTGAAAAGAGAAGAAAGGTTATTATATCTGAATATTTCTCATTATACTTGTTCCTTACAAAGTATTTTTGTAATATGAGCAGTAAAAGAGAAAATTGGGAAGATTTTGTCATTCAATCAGCCCTCAAAAAAACTTAAATTTAGAATTTCTAAAACAGTTATATTACAGGTAGTTCTGTATGATTGTGAAACTTGGACTTTCACTTTGACAATGGAACAGAGATTAAGAGTGTTCGAGAATAAGGTGCTTAGGAAAATATTTGATGCTAAGTGGCATGAAGTTACAGGAGAATGGAGAAATTTACACAACGCAGAACTGCATGCATTGTATTCTTCACCTATCTTAATTTACTTACTTACTTACTTACTTACAAATGGCTTTTAAGGAACCCGAAGGTTCATTGCCGCCCTCACATAAGCCCGCCAGCGGTCCCTATCCTGTGCAAGATTAATCCAGTCTCTATCATCATACCCCACCTCCCTCAAATCCATTTTAATATTATCCTCCCATCTACGTCTCGGCCTCCCTAAAGGTCTTTTTCCCTCCGGTCTCCCAACTAACACTCTATATGCATTTCTGGATTCGCCCATACGTGCTACATGCCCTGCCCATCTCAAACGTCTGGATTTCAAGTTCCTAATTATGTCAGGTGAAGAATACAATGCGTGCAGTTCTGTGTTGTGTAACTTTCTCCATTCTCCTGTAACTTCATCCCGCTTAGCCCCAAATATCACCTATCTTAATTAGGGACATTAAATCCAGATGTCTGAGATGAGCAGGACATGTAGCATGTATGGGTGACTCCAGAAATGCATATAGAGTGTTAGATGGCAGACTAAGAAAAAGACCTGTGGGGAAGTCGAGACGTAGATGGGGGGATAATATAAAAAAAGATTTGAGGAAAGTGACATATGATACTAGGGACTCGATGGCTTCCTTCTATTTGTTTATACATAGCTTTAATTTCAAAATTTCCCAGTCTAAATAACTGTATAACTTAAATTGAATTGAATTTGTAAAAAAATTCGTCATTTTAGATATTGAGGAGGAAGTTAAAAACCAGTTTTAATTGTATATTAGATCCCACCTCCCCACCCCCACCCTCAGCCATCTTCACGTTGAAATTTAAAATGGCACCCCTATCTTGTGATACTTAAATTCTCTTAAATTTGATTAAATTATGCATTCCTTCTGTGCTGGTGATAGGGCTTATTCTGAAGAATTTTCAAATGATGGCATGTGAAATAATGGTACGGAAAGGAAAACGTCATTTCTTAAACTTAAATTCTAGGTAAACTTTCATGGATTTGAACCATGTCTTGATAATCGAAAATACAAGGCCTTAGCTGTTTAGGAGCTAAATCATTTGCATTTTTAGGAATTTGGAAATAATATTTTGCTAGATTGCTCTGAAGTACTGAGTTTGATGATGAAATCTTAAACAATGTTAATTAATATTTATCATGTCCATAGTCGATGACCGAATATCTCTTTTCCGCAATAGAGATATGAGATATTCAGTTTAAGAAGTTAAACGAGCAAGGCTTCGTTGAAAGGAAGGAATGCTAATATTCTACTCACTTTTAAAATTCTGAATTTTCATTAAGTAATTTCTATCTCTTGTTCCTCACTGTCTTCAGAATCTGTTACCATTTATAAACTTTCTCACACCTTGAATCAGTCTTCTACTTCAAGATAATACTTTTCGTACATATTCCGAAGTAATATAATGTTAAAAATTGTGTAATAAAGATGTATAATACTTTTATCATACTTTCACATTTTAAATGATTGAATAAAATAATTCAAGAACAAATATCATATTTTCATTATGTTAGGTGTATTAGTTTATTTTCATAAACACAGGTATAGAACAAATAGGCCTACATGTATCAGTAGAGTTGTGAAGCACTACAACAAAATTAGAATAAAAAGTAAAGAATTGAAACATAATTGTAAGTTATTTTAATCATTCCTGCTTTTTGTTTTTAAATGAAAGACGCGGTGGAAAAGAATCAGTTGACATAAATAATATTGAACAGAAGAAAAGGAAATGAATATATAAGTAATGAGTTACGAGTGGAGAACCTAATTTACAAACATTTGTATCAAACCTATAAATTATACTTAGGCTAAATTTCTATGTTGAATTATTACTCTTTCTATTGCAGAAGAAACGTAGGGAAAAGAGAAACAAGATAGAACAACCAGCAATAAACTATGAAGACAGAAAACCTTTGTATTCATGATTATGGTAATTATGATAGTGTTAATGGGGTGTTGATGATTGTGCATATATGTTAATTTGAATTTATTTTCATTACATCCAAAAACTATGTGGAAATCGGGAATCTCGAGTTTTGTGGTGTCAACAACATGGTGAATGGGCAGATGATGAACGATGAATCACGCTTCGGTCTACATCCATATTCCAGAAGAATACGCATGTGTAAACGACCAGGTGCAGCAGACAGACTAACAGTGCAGCTCATTAAGTGACGATGATTTTTCACAACGATTGTTCCCCCTTACGTTCAATTTTAAATAAGAAACCTTCCTATAAATTTCTATATCCAGAAAGAGCCTAGTTTTCGAGATGTAACTTTGTTAAAATTTTCCATTCAGAGCTATAACATCCAATGAAAACAGTGCTATGTGCAATAAATATATCCAGCTGTACACCGTACTGTCAAACCCTCGTTAAATAAATTATGAAAATGACATATCGCGTACATAATATTCATAAAATTGACTATAGTATAGTCTGTAAAGAAATGATACGGAAATATAAGCGTATCTGAAATTACGCACTGTACTGATCACAGTAATAGAAATATTTGTAAAAATGCTCCAAACACAGTGGAACTTTGTACCACGAATATTTCAGAAAAATAAGTTTCTCACAATCAGCTTTAAAGCAGTTCTGTACATCAACGTGAAAACGGAATTCTACAGGAGTGACGAATTTATCAGGTTTATTGTCAAGGTACCCGGCTTTATACCAGCCATATTTTAATCGTATTTGCATATGTAAGAGATGAAAACTGATTGTGTTAAAGACTGCAATTTTATTACATTATCTCTCTGATGCAATGTAATATTCGTGCCATGTAACAAAACACTATCAGAGAACTTCGGAATTAAATTTTTCCAAGGCCTACTTCGCCGAGTTAGGTCTGCGGTAGCGTGTCTACCTCCAGACTAACCGGCCCACATTCGATCCCCGGGAGGGTCAGAAATTTTCATGTAAAATTTCTACCCCGGGACTAGGAGAGATGGCGGTGTACAACTTCGGATCATTAAATTGTACACCAATATGCCTGGGTTAAATCCCAAATATCTCCGCAGTACTTATGAAGAGAAGGCATATTTCACTGTTGATAGTGATTGGTCCTTCGGACGGGGACGTTAAGCCTGGCAGCCTTCTTGGTGCTATTCGACAGGAGTAGGCTACTTGGCGGCACCGAGTTTCCCCTTCTCCCTTCCTATTCACCAACACCCATTCCATACACTACACTATACGAACAGTTATACATACACTCACCCTAGTACATTACATTACTCTCAATAGATACACACTATGTACGACGTGACTCGCCGAAGTGGTGTGCAATTAGAAAATGGGTCACAGTCCTGCCATCCATTTGCTATATGCGGAACCCGAATCGTGTAAACTGAGGTGGGTAGGCATTGGATACATACATACAGTTTTCCAAGGCCTAAAGCCATAAACGTAAAGAGGCTGAATAATCGGAGTTGTGTGCTGGTCCACGAATCTACCGGAAGTATGTTGTGACCACTGACAGATGGAAAGCATACTTCTTGAAATCACTACTTCAAAAGTTGAGTTTTCATATCTCTCTTATTTTGAAGGCAATGCATAAATATTTAATTTCTTACGAAAGAGCCCATCTTCCATTACAATAGTACAAAGGTGCAACTTCTTAACAATGGCAATGGAGTTAATAATAATAATAATAATAATAATAATAATAATAATAATAATAATAATAATAATGCTTTATTTTTTCTGGCAGGGTTAAGGCCTTGAGGCCTTCTTTTCCACTCTACCAGAGGATAAAAAGAAAATACATGATAATATAATATTAGTACAACGAAAAGTTAAAGGTATACTTAAGACAAGATCTAAACAGAAAAAGATAGCCATAAGCCAGAGGATTATCGAATTTAAATACCTACTTAAACTAGATAAAAATTTAAATGATATGATTACTTTATAAACTAGAGATAGGAGTGTCAAACGATTATTTAAAAATAAACATATCTGGATGGATAGGCGTTCTCCAGATGTAGAAATTTATAGGGAGGTTTCTTATTTCAAATGGAACGTATGGGGGAACAATCATTTCGAAAATCCATTATCACTTGGTGAGCTCTTCTTGTAAGATATGTACAGGAGATTCTATCATTGTCTGGAGAGAAATAATGGCACACATAAAAACATACCTTGATTTCTACGTCGAAGAGCTGGACAACTCAATGGGCAACGGGCATTAAGGCCTCTTTCATGCAATCTGTTCCTGTCTGGGTTAATATAACCATATTGCCAACGTTCTGCAACGCAATTCTTAAATATTAGCAGTTGGAGTCCTTTCTCTTAGGGCTCTTAGGCACAGAAATTTATCTTGTATGACAGTTGTAATTCTCGGCTCACCTGGATGTCAATTTTCTGGACTGCCAAATTCGCGATATCGACTCTACATGCCTTTTCTAGTACTCAGAGCCCTCACTGCATCAGCTTGTGTTCTATAATTGAAGGTTTCAGAGCCATAGCGGGCCAAATGCCATTAATTAAAAACGAAGAAAGCAGGTTTTGAAGTTAAGTGAATGCTATAGTTTAATGAAGATTGATATATCATTTAGTTTTAGTGTGCATACTTTATAGCTACTACTTCAATATGTTTCCTTAAATTATGGTAATCACTAAATTTGAACAATTGTTTTCTTCGTTTTTAATATATGGCGCTTGGCCCACTATGGTTCTGAAACCTTCACAATTATACCAATCGTAAAACATGTTATCACGGCTTAACTGACGATGTTGAGCATCCATTTCCACTGTTTTAACAATTCTTTAATGTTTCTCATTGTTACAGTTACCAAACTCTTCCATTGCCAATAAACTGATTTTCCTATATGAGCCACTAAAATAAGAAATTCCAATGTAATAATGCCAATAAACTAAAACACTGGTTATCATGGACCATTGAATAGATAAATGAATAACTCACTTATGTATACATATTGTTTATTGTATATTTGTGTGTACAACGAAATTTCTATAAAATTTCACTTGTTCCTTAGACAATTTTGATGTGTGTATAGCCTTATGCTCTTCTTTCCACATATACGATCATATATTGGTACCGATCATCTCCCATACTCCTCCTTATTCCTTCCATCTACTGTACAGTTTTTTTCTTATTAGGAGGGAGGGAAGGAACATTCCACGCACTACTACGTGAGGTCTATTGTACACCTATATATGGGATGAGTTGCGTGCTCACCGATCCTCTACGCGCGACCTAACCACTTGACCCCCTTAACGACCGGTCCCTATAGCCAACAGAGTCCATGTACCACTCCTGCTTCTGCAACCCTCTCCCCCAAGGCTCCCTTAACAGTCCGAGGCGGAAGTCCTCCCCCGAGAAGGTCTGCCCCGGGTTCCGTCCATCATCACATGAATACAATCCACGGATGCCAGTCGAAAGAGCCAGCAGCTTCGGAGGGCCGCCTGTAGAGCGATCTGAAAACCAGAAGAATTAACGGGATGATGAATGAAAGGATGATAGGGGAGGAAAGGAATTGGCGAAGATGAGTGGGGTTTCAATCGCCTGATAAAGTTACCTGATACTCATCTATAGGAGTGAGGGAAAAACCCCGAAACAACCTCACCCAGGTAACTCGTCCCAAACGAGAATCGAACGCGGGCCCGCTGCATTTAGAGTTAGACTCGCTAACCCCTCAGCCAAAACGGTGGACTTCCATTCACAGTTAACATAACCTCGTCTGTTATTTCTAGTTGCACACATTCAGTAAAATGATGCTAGTCCGTCATTTCAGCTACCTAGAAATCCTTAACTTGTCTAATTATAATAAAGTTTACAACACTCCCCATTGGCATTAACAAACGTTAATTCCTCCATTTGGTGCCTCCCATATTTACCTTTTACAATCTCAGAGCTAAATGCAATACAAAATGCATTTTGTGACCAGCTGAATATCATTCTTTCGACGTGTAGTTTTAAATAATATAGTAAGCCTGTAGGTTGAAGATGAAGTGAATTATTTTGAAACCATTTACTGCGTTTTTGTAGAAAATTTATGTACTTTATTATGCGTATGTGAAACTGCCTTTGTTATTAAAATTGCAATCACTTGTTCAATTATTCAGCATATCATTATCAAGTTCCTCATCTACTGTAACATCCAATCATTTACTTTTAATATGTCAGATCTGTGCTGATAATGCACATTGTTCTTACAGGACATTATCTGGCTCATTTTTTTTTTCAAACAAAAAACTTCATGTATATAGTGGCGAGGATAGCGCTTCTCTTTTTATGTAGACTTAACTAATAACCAACTGCGGTGGAGGAGATAATGACCAGCCGGACGTTGTCGAAACGCTTGAATAAAATATTTCTATAGCAGGTGGCGTAGGTTCCATCAACCGCGGAATTATCTATCATACCGGAACAATCGTGCATTAATAGTCGAGCTCCATTCATGCCGACTCCGACACGGCACTCTTACAGAGATGCGGACGCTTAATATTTTGTAGTAGCACTTGATCTAAATCAGGGATGAGTAAACATTTCAATAAGATTTAAGCTAGTTTTTGTCCTGTGGAGTGAGGACAAGATAAAGACCTGCCGTCTGTTCATCACAAACCTCACGGATTCGGCCCGATGCGCTTGCCTACTCCCATATCTCATGGTTAATTCGAAACTGACTATTTCTTCCTTCATTTTCTAGTTCCGACAAATTTTTTTCTCTTTTTGTTTACATTTGGTTCGGGATTCGATAAGACTTAATTCTCAAAGGATTCTCATGCTAATTTACCCTTTTGTTTATAAATGAGGGGTTAACAACCAGAGTGGAACAAGTCCATTTGGGATAGTTCTGACATATTGAGTCTTAAAGTTCCTGGCTCACGCTTAACAACCTTCACCTTCCATAGGAAATGCTGCCCTCTGTGCAGTAACAAATGAGTCATGGACTTTGTTTGTTATGGCAATGAATAAATCTATGTTTTCTTCATCCGAGATTGTATTAATGCACAAACTGATCACTGGTGGACTTGGTCCACTCTGGTTGTGTGCCCCTCAAATATTGTCTGTATATCCTTCTTGTGACACAACAGGTAGAGTTTCTAAGTGCAAATGCAACGCAACCGAGTTCGAATTGAAACTGTGAAGCGGAAGTTTATTTCACTTCCATTAACGCGATTGTTCTCTATGGTTGTGAAACTTGGACTCTCACTTCGAGAAACAAGGATTAAGGATATTTGAGAATAAGGTGCTTAGGAAAATATTTGGGGCTAAGAGGGATGAAGTTACAGGAGAACGGAGAAAGTTACACAACGCAGAACTGCACGCATTATATTCTTCACATTACATAATTAGGAACATTAAATACAGACATTAGGACAGGGCATGTAGCACGTATGGGCGAATCCAGAAATGCATATAGAGTGTTAGTTGGGAGACCGGAAGGAAAAAGACCTTTGGGGAGGCCGAGACATAGATGGGAGGATAATATTAAAATGAATTTGAGGGAAGTAGGATATGATGATAGAGACTAGATTAATCTTGCACAAGATAGGGACCCATGGCGGCCTTATGTGAGGGCAGCAATGAACCTGCGGGTTCCTTAAAAGGAATTTGTAAGTAAGAAACGCTAATTGTGTGTCTTTATAGTGCCGCGTCTGTGGCTACAGTACTAGAGCACTGTCCTTCCATCAAGCGGCCCGAGTTCGATTCCCGACCAATCTGGCGATGGAATTTATGGTGGAAAAATCGAACGTTCTAGAGGGTTCTCTCGGGGCACTTCTGTTTCCCTGTATCATTCCACCAACACTCTCCGCTCCCCCCCTCATTTCATTTATCATCCGCAATAATAAAAAAAGACTGGGGTGAAGTCTCAGGGATAGTACGGATTTCCTTTGTTGATATAGGAAAGATCTGGGGCTTATCAGGCTACTCGTATGCGGACGGGATCTGGATCTATCACGAGTTGAGCAAGGATGGCCCACCTTCAGCTTCGGATTCACTAATATCATCCAGGCCAAATGTCGGACTTATACAATCATCGCATATAAGAGAGAAAAATAGGCCAAAACATTCAGCCCACGCAAAAGCAAGTAGTAGGGCAAATGTATCTCTCAACTACAAATATAGAGTAGCCCAAGAAAATGAATACATTGTTTGTTCATCAATAACTTTTGGAGCAAACAGAGATAACATTTTCATTTTTTTGGGAAATTGTAGCGTAATGTTGTTAGTTGGCAGTGACTAGATGAGAGCGCAAGTGTAGTATGAAAACAAAATGGCGGATGCAAGGTTGTCGTTAGAAAATCGGAAGGCGATTTGAATGTGATATTTTAAATTTGAAAACTTTAGCGAGGTACGGCAACAATGACGGAACCAGTTTCAAACAATACCGCCGACGTCTAACAATTGCGCGTATTCGACACAAATTCTGACCCAGTGGTACTGTTAACATTGTGCATAAAGGAAATTTCGGGCGACCTGTAACAGCAACAGCAGCAGCTACCTCCGCAGCAGTGTTATAACAATTTACACTTTTACAACAGAAGTCTGCGAAACCGAAGTCAGTCGATCAAATCTACAGCAAATTTTGAAGACTGCAAAGTGGAAGATATACATTCCAAGACTGCGGCATGCAATGAATGAGGACGACCCTGATCGACGAAATGAATATTATGTGTGGTTTGTCTGGTCTGACGAGGCACAATTCAAACTGAATGAAATCCGTATATCCGTCAGGAAAAAGACGTCAATTTACCGAGGCTTAATGTGTGGTGTGGTTTGTCCTCTCGGAGTTTGATTGGGCCGTTCTTTGTAGATACAGTTACTGGTACAGTATAACCTCGAGATGCTTCAGACAACAATTGTACCTGCCATCCGAGAGTGTTATAGGGATGAGAGGTTTTTATCTGCAATGCGCCCCAGTCCACTACTATCGAGATTTCATGGTGTATCTGGATGAAACTCTACACGGACGCTGGATAGGTTGAAGGGGAGCTGTTGAGAACCCAGCATGGTCCCCAGACCTAAAACCTCTCGCTTTCTACCTATGGGGAACCCTAAGGGATGTTGTTTGTCGGGAAACGCCAGCTACACTGAATGCGCTACAAGAATAAATCGAAATTTAATATTATGTGCAGCTATCACAGTGTTCACGTTACAGAAATTAGTTTATGGAGGAGTTCGACGGCATCGACAGTGTTTGGATTTTGTTGGTACCCACATCGAACACCTACATTAATCTATAATTTCCCCAAAAACAATAATTTTATCTCAATTTGTTCCATAGTTATTGATGAACAAAAAGTGTATGAATAGTTTGAAGGAAAAATTGTTCCGGGGCCGGGTATCGATCCCGAGACCCTTCGCTTAGCTCGCGAACGCTCTACCGACTGAGCTACTCCAGGAACTATACATGACACCGTCACAATTTTTCCTTTTCTTTGAAACTATTCAAACCTGCTTTACAGGGAGCTACTACCTGAAAGCCAGATTTGTATAAAGAGTGTATGGCTTGAAGCTTGGCTTCTTCAGAATTGCATGTTTAATTCTTTCAAGACCTAACGGGAGATGTTTTCTTTAATTCTGTTGATCTTCAACTGCATTGGACACATGATCAATGAGTCTCGCTATTTTCTGTCCATAAGGTTCGTCACTGTGGCTGTGCACTTCCCAGTCAATCCGTCCGAGATTCGAATCTTAGCGTGGGTAATGAAAGAATTTATTTTCCGTCCACCAGACAGGATATTTGTCCGTTGTCTCGTGATTGTCCTATAAAGTCTCTGCGCTAACCCTGCGTCATGTCGATTCCATGGCCACAGAGACCCGCATTTGTTAGTATCTAGTGTGCTGTCCAATGAAAAGCTCTCCTCTATCCGTAGTGGTGCGTAAGTCGAATAGAGGAGAGGTAAAACAGAATAAGAAACAAAGCACGATGGGAAGAATAATTTCTATAAGGGATGAAACAGTAAAGACAAAAATTCTGATAACTCGAAGAAAATTATAATGATATACGTATTTTGTTTGTAATAACATACTTACCGATATGCTATTTCTTTCCTCCTTCAATTATTTAAGGCTATGGATGGGTGTAAATAACGAAAAAAAAAAGAACATTTAAAAAATGTAAA
This sequence comes from Periplaneta americana, assembly GCF_040183065.1. NCBI lineage: Eukaryota > Metazoa > Arthropoda > Insecta > Blattodea > Blattidae > Periplaneta > Periplaneta americana. The sequence goes on from NC_091123.1 coordinate 97,006,212, forward strand.
TTTTGTTTTATCTCTAAAAATAAAATAATGTTTCAGTTTTCTAAATCTGTGCTTATTTTGGCCCTATGACAATTTAAAGCAACTCAGGACGAATTTAAAGGGGGTCAGCGCGTGGGCACAGCTGCATCCCTTTAAATTGACACTCAGCTGTCATTCTAACGGACTTTGTTCTTCATTCATTAATTTTACTTTTCATTCAGTACATATTTGCTCTGTTATGTAGGAGAAAAATGTGTATGGCAGACCTGTATAGGAAGGAAGGATATGGATAGTATATTATACTATAATATATTATATTCATTCTGTTCTTTGATACTCTTTTTCTCGATTTTCCAATTTTCAACATTTTGTAACATTCAGTAAAATGTTGCACACAACTCCACAAAAGCATGTGAATAAACTCACACATGTGTTTTCTTCTGCTATTGAAAGTATTGAAATCACAATGTGTTAAGAATTTGATAAGTTTTAAAAAATTTAAGAATTAACGACTAGAAAGTTTTTTTTTTTTTTTTTTTTTTTTTGAAAAAGTAATTCGTAAAATGTGAAAAGCATCTGTCATACTTTACATACATATGTTAGGAATAAAGGATATATAAATTTAAAGAAACATTATGTATACTTGGGACAATTATAATTAAGTGTCTAAAAATAACAAAAATTAATTAAGTAAACGAATTGGAATATAAAATGAAAATTTGTCTATTGCATGTCCATATCGTAAGAAATATAAGAAATGTGTGGTAAAAGTTTCAGATTAATTGGTATATAAATGTAAAAATTAGAAATTTCACAGATCAATAGCCTTAATAATAAAACAATGCATAAACCAGAAATAGAATAATTTAACTTTTGTTACATAATGCAGCATAATTTGTAAATGACAGTATTTTTCCTTTTCTCTGTATTTGTAGTTCTAGTGAAATCAGTCTGTCTATGTATATTCTGAAGATCCATCAAGTTCTTCTTCTGTAGGAATTTCCAGCCTACATCATAATCCCTTTCTTGGAGGACATTATTATTGCCTAGTTTGTGTTGTTTAATGATTTTGTTAATTTTATTGTAAGCCGTAGGGAATTCGTGGAACATCAAGTTTCACTGTGCTTCACCCCGATAAACAATCCGTTGAATCTCGTAGGTTTCAAATTGTTTATTGTTTATTTTATCCTGGTCTGCTCTTCCATGGTAAACTGTTAGTGGAATATTTGAAGCTTTGGAAATTTCAAGTGAAATTTATGGCGGACAATGACGATGTTGAGAGGCTTCTTTCGGTGTAGGTCTACTCTGGTGTTCTCTTCCACCAAATCAGTACCACCATATCATTATCACCCTCTCATGAAACGGTGCTATGCCTTGCCAAAGTGATAACGTTTAGTACATTCACCCACTTTAGCTAGAAACTAATTAAGGAAACAAACGACATTATCAGGTAGCCATTATGCAAGAATTTCGCTGGTTGAAATCGGCTGAAATTATCATAACTAAGTCTTTAACATGTTTTCTTTCAGAAAGAAAGTAGAATTAATGAGCTACTGTCTTTTATTTGCAATGCATAGAAACTTAAGACATATTAAACACCAGTCTTTAAGTACAGTCAACTCCGTATATAGTGAACTTCTGCGGACTTGCATATTTCCTTCACTATATAGGAGGTTCATTAGATCAGAAGTGTCTTTCCCCTAACCTTAAATGACAGGAATGAATTAAATTGTGACTAAGAAACTAAAATACTATACAGTAATTACAATATTTCATTTTTGTGGAATGGATTATAGTGTATACTCTTACTCACAGTTGATGTATTTAAACTATGCTGTCGACCGACGTCCGCTTGCGAAAGACCACGTTAAATGTCACTTATAAATTATAAGTTTTAATATTCGCCTTATCTTCTAAAGAAAACACTTTACGCTTTGACACTTTTGTACAGTATATTCACTGTTCGAACACTAGAAACAGAATGATCGGATATAAGTGACAAACGCTGTTATGGTGTGTCTGCATACTCAGCCTTGCAATTTCCCGGATCACTTAATGAAAACTGGGAGGGGGTTGATGGAGTTTAAAAGCAATCGGAATCTTACCTACATTTATGTTCTGGGCATAATGCCCGTCCCCATTTATTAAAAGAAGGCAATTTAATTTTCCGTTGTTTCGATGCTATCCGTCATAATGGAAATGTTTTTGGCTGTGGAAGATTAGAAATAACAGTAGAGTACTGTGCCTGAGAACTGAATGTCAACCCTTCGACGGTGGAGTGAGGCAAGGTCGTCACGCGTTGCCTGGATTTACAGTGCAGCTCATTATCTAGAAATCACTAATCCTACCTTTATCCTTTGACTAAAGGAGTAAGAAACTTAGAATGTTGTTCTCAGCACATTCTTTCGATTTTATTCAAGAAGTCTGGCTTAAAATAAGAATTTGTTAGGATACAATTCTTGCAACTTCAATTTTTAAGGTTCACTATAACCGAAACGAGGGTTCGCTATAAACGGAAATATTAATGTACTTTTTAATGTATGCGAAGCGGGACCAACGATTTAGGTATACTGTAGCCGAATGTTCACTATAACCTAGTTCACTATATCCAGAGTTGACTGTACATTAATTTTGATAAAACTCACGAGTTATAAGTCTATCTATCCTATACATAAATTCGGAAATCTTTTGTGTGCAATATGATGTCATGTTTTGACTTAGGTGGAAGCCTTGCTTCTAATTGACTCCCTTGGCATGAGAGTTCCACTATGTCTTATTATAGTGTGTGTTGATCATAAAGTCTTCAACACAGGAACGAGAACAGTGGCAAAGCTCTTAAAAGGCTTTAGAGGCTTAGCCTACCGCAAAAATTTGAGTTATATTTAGTAACAGTATAATTTCGTAACACTTTGTTTCATTCCGATCCTTTCATATATTAAATTCACTGTTGGCAATATTATTCCAAGATAGATATTTCCGTGCGTGAGGCTCGTAGCACAAGCCTCCTTATAGGAAGTGGCATTCGGAAGCTTGTGGAAAGGTCGGGGAGAAGAGGGGGTATCGATTCGCTACTACAGCTCCGTAGGAATGACAGCTAGCCTCAATGTATATAGCCTAACACGCCGAGCTATATTGGTCTTCTGTGAATGGCTGCATTGTTGAGCGTTTGTTTAATCAAGAATGCATGCATGCGTATTACATACTAATTATGTGTAAAATTATTCATACTGAGAGAATATAGATGTCGTTATTTTCTTAAACTAAATGATGAACCGTTTTCAAGTTGGCTGTATAAACGTATGAAGCAAAATGTGCTTACAAAGACAGCAGATGAACAACACATTTATATGTTAAAATAGCGGATGGATGAAAACAAAATACAAAATTTCAATTTTCACGGTATGAGAAATATCCTTGGATAACTGCGTGTCTGAGACAAATAAGTCATGTTATTATACCTCTATTCTGTTCGGAGGTGAAAGTGAGTGGTCATCATCTAATTATGGGATCTGTGTTACAAAAATAACTGAAAGAAATGCCGAGAAAGATCAGAGTTAAAAATACATCGTCCGAATGAAGAGAGTTTTCTCTTGTTAGGTCGTAGAAGAATTGAACATGCAGTTTCTGAAGGAGCCAAGCTTCAAGCTAACATACATTTTGAAATAGTGAAGAAAAAAATAGATTTGTAATTTAGAGACTTATCGAAGTTGTTTGCTTCTTAGGTAACCAGGAGCTTGAAGATCAAAGTTTCGACAACAAAGAGAATTATCTTGAATTAAAATTGGAACTTCTCTCCAGACAACAGTGTGTACGTGACCATTTTCAGTGCTATTCATGTTTAAAGTTAGGTCAAGTGCAAATGATTGTACAAATAGAAACATATTTTGGAGATGTTGAAAAAATAAAATATGTTGAATTGCTAGATCAAAATAGCATTGTGCGATATAAACTAAATTTTTCTGTTATGAAATTAAATAATCTTCTGTCCAGATAATCTATGCACTTTTCAACAAATAACAGTTATAACATAAATTAAAAAATATTATGTTACTTACTTACAAATGGCTTTTAAGGAAACCCCAGGTTTATTACTGCCCTCACATAAGCACGCCATCGGTCCCTATTCTGTGCAAGATTAATCCATTCTCTACCATCATATCCCACCTCCCTAACATCCATTTTAATATTATCCTCCCATCTACATCTCGGCCTCCCCAAAGCTTTTTTCCCTCCGGCCTCCCAACTAACACTCTATATGCATTTCTGGATCCGCCCGTATGTGCTACATGCCATGTCCATCTCAAACGTCTAGATTTAATGTTCCTAATTATGTCAAGTGAAGAATATATTGTGTGTACAGCTCTGCGTTGTGTACCTTTCTCCATAAACAATATTTATGTAGGTGAAGAAGAGCATTTACTACCTGCAAACCACCTGAGATTCATAATTAGCGATGGTATTCAAACCATCTACCGGTATAAATAGGTAACACCACTTGCCTAGTTGACCTTAGCATTCGCAGTTACTACAGCTTGCTCCGAAAGAGTATGAGCACATTGAAAGGGCTAAAAGAATAATGTTCGAAATTCAATGAAGAATTAAATATAACAAGGAGAATCGACTCCTGACCTGCTGTATAAATATATAAAGTAAGAAGATTTTTTTCAGCTTATCCAATATTAGCTTCGCCAGTTAAGTAGAAGCGAACTGTCTGGTGAATTCTTACATAGAAAGAATTAAACCATATGAACTTTACAGAAAACTATAAATGAAAAGACTGATGTCTACGAAATTTAATTCTCAAAACAATGTAACAGCCCTTTCCTGTTAGAGTTGTCCTCTTGAAGGAATCTCTGCTAACTTATACATTAAAAATGTATATAAGTCTACCATGATCACCTTGGACATTTCCTTGAAGAAAATACTGACGGGTTCCAGTATAGGAAGAAACATAAATGTCAGCAAGGTCACATTCCCATTTGCTCTTGAAAGTTGAAATGATCTAACTTATGTTTTTAAGGCTCCCATGCACGATGTAACCGTGACTTCGTTACGAAATTTCAGGGGCGGTAGAAATGAATAACATGAACAATTTTCTTACAACAACTCATGTTCGAAAACGTTCCATTTAGTAGTTAGGGCTTTCATGTGTATGTTAACTCGTCTAAGAAACACTTCACAATAATAATTCCAACCATTGATTATGTCATAATGATTTCAGTTAATGTATATTGACTTAAATCTTAAGATATATTACAGTGTAAATAATTGCTCTCAATGTTCAATGTCCAATATATCTTCCAGTATACTCAATAGAGAAATTATTACGCCACTTTATCGATTGTCACAATCCATTTAAAAGATTCCCCGCGTGTTCCTAACTCTGTCACAGGAATAAAATTTATGATCGCTGTTGCAAAGTCATCTTCCTATGTGATCGGTGTGTCGTAAGCGAGGTCTTTTCTTCCATTTCCAATTGCTGTTCCATAAACGAAATGCATATCAGCAAGTCCTTTTAGCCGAAACTAATCACCTAAGGTAAATTACCAACTTAGTTTCATATTAATATAGGAAAGTTGTTTCTATAATAAATCTCAAGTGACAATCTCTTTCTACAAAAGAAAATCATGAGAATAATGTCATCTGTGCACAGGACATCTCGTAAAAACATTTTTCAAAGTTTAGAAATCTTGACCTGACTTTGTGAGTACATTCTTCTCCTCATAATCTTTTATGTTAAAAATTGATCCTCATTTAGTAACAATCCGTACATTTCTAAATTTAAGACAAGTTGCATGATAGATTTCTATTTATCTAGATTTCTATTTATCTTCTCTTAGTTTCAACTCTTATGAAAATGAGTAAGCCTACACCATTTAAAATCTTCATTCCATACACTGCCTAAATAACTTAAAGATTTGAAGGACGGTGCGGAAATATTTAGAAGAGAATTAACAGAATTTTCTCTTAATCATAGTCTCTGCTCAACTGATTAACTGTTTATACCTAAGACTGAATTAATATTGTAATATATTTTACTTATTACATATTTTGAAGTTACAATGCTATTGTGAGATCTATGGAATAAAATACATTAAATGGAAATAAAAATTGATTATGTACAATTTAAAAAAGAAGACATGTATATTATTTTTTGGAATATTAAAAAAAATTGTATGTAATCAAGACAACGGAAATGTATGGAAAATGGTTTGATTTAAACGGCTTTCTAGTAACGGTTAAAAAAATTTACTTCAACGAAAATATAATTTAAACATGACGGAAAAAAATATGTATTCGGAAATGTGTAAAACGTGTGGATATGTAAATCTTTGCTATCGTTGTGAAATCTCATTTTATGTTCTACCAAAGCCAATGACAAGATTATTTTTCATAATATCATACATTACTTACTTACTCACTCAGTCAACTATAAGAGCTTCATATTAGTGTCCTGCTTCCTTATAACAAAGATTCGAGACGCTCAGTGGTGTGATCGATAGTGTATTGGGAATTACTAGGAATAGTCTATTTTAGACACAGCTTTTAAAGAATTATGATTACAAGACAGCCTTCTCTTCCACACATCAAAACAATATTAATGGCATAAAATAATATACAGAATGTTTCTTCAGAAGATGCTGTTGTTTCCAGATTTTTTAAATAATTACTTTAAAGTGTTTATGACTACGAAAATTAATGTCACTACAGAAAAAGTGTTACGGATATCATATATGAGTAATAAAATATTCCTTTATTAAAGAATATACGTTATAGATATTTTACGTTCAATCTTAAACTCGAAAATGTATTTCTTAAGAAACTAACATAAGACATACAAGAGATATAAAATAAAAAGTAATTTAAAATTGATTAACAAAAGAACAGACAATAAATTAGACCTTTATGTTGTGATAAATTAATTATAGAGTTTGTAGACAACATAATAAATTAGTGTCACAAATGACTCATAACTTATCGTAATATTTATGCAGTCATCGGCGTACTCAAGCGGTAGAACGCCAATCTGCCCATCCGGAGCTGTGATCGATCGTGGATTCGATGAGTTTTTTAGTTGCTTATTTAATGACTCTGTATCAATTACTGGGCTATTTAGCGTCGTTGGAATTGGTGTTACTGAAATGGCATTTGGCGAGATGGGGTAGAGGATTCGCCATAGATTACCTGACATTCGCCTCACGGTTGGAAAAACCTCAGACAAAACAGATCCAGGTAATCAGCCCAAGCGGGAATGAAATCCATGTCCGAGCGCAACTCCAGATCAGACGGCAAGCGCCTCTGTCGACTGCGCTACGCCGGTGACTGAATCCGATGAGCGCCAGGATTAATCACCTGGTTATTTTTAATCAGTTGGCTTCAAATTGAAGGTGAATGTCAGCACATGGCGAATTCCTAGTCTTGTCCAAAATCTATTTCGCTATCATCAATTCTATCAACGCTAAATAATCTGACAATTAACTTAGCGTCGTTAAATAACCAACCAAAAAAGTCTGCTATTTAAAAAATCTGATTCCATGACAATTCTCGTTTCCGTTTTTTTCTTTTTTTTTTTTTTTTGTTTCATTTATAAGAACTGTAGAAATAACAACATAGAACATAATTATATTGTGCACCAAAATAAAACACATTTTCAGTACGGTACTAAACTTAGAATGTACAGTATTTTAATATTGATATTAATTTCCTTTAAAATGTTTTTATATTAAACAGGTGTTTTCAAGCTATATTTACACACTTTGTCTTGATATAGACTCATTCCAATTTTTTCGCTAATACTATTGCATTGTTATACACTGAAATCTGTAAAAAAAATAGATATGATTATGAAGAAGAGTTAATTTATTTCAAAAGGATTATCTTCAGTCATTTAAAACTCAGTTCAAAATTCAGTTCGTTATAAATATTTAACATCTGGAGTAAAATAAATCATCATTTGTTAGGAAAAAACGGGTTTTCGATTCTCTTGTTGTGTTCTCTTGTTCGACAAACACCATTCATTATAGCACCATGCATAGTGTTTTCCAAATAATATCTTGGAATATTCCTAATTCCTTACGAGACAGTATCTCGTACTTGCTGTACCGTTGTTGGGTGTGGTGCAAACAATCATTATTCATGGTGACCCTACAACCAAAGTCGGCTGAATTGAGATCTGGAGATCTTGCAGGCCATGTTGTTGGACATTGGCTACTAATGAGAAGATCGCCAAAAATTCATGTAATTGTTTCTTAGTAGTGTAGTGCGGTGGAGCGCCAACTTGCATGAAGATTATGTTGTCCAGTTTGTGGTTCCTCATTTATGGGTGATGAATTTCTTTGTGTATAGTGTACTGGCGTTCTCCGTCTAATGCGACAGTTTTCATCATTCCATTGTAGTCTTCTTCGAATTGCGGAGATTTTGTTGAATTTAAACCTCAGGTCATTTTCAGACATGTTTCTAAAATTACGTGCTTTAACTCTAATTTTCACAAAGTTTGGGTTTTGTCTGTCCAGAAAATTTTGTACTGCCAATGAGTATTATCTTCCTGCTTGTCTTTTTTTTTGAGTGAATGATAGTATCTTTGAATTCTCCAAAGTGTCCTACAATTCGTTTGAAAATGTCAGGACTCCTAAGCTTAAATAAAACTAATAATTAAATAATAACTTATTGTACTTTCATTACTTGCTTGATAGACTTCAGAAGGAGTGACAACATTGAGTGTCTTCGGTCTTCCAGATTTCTTCTTATTATGAAGGGAAGCAATTACCTCTAACCTCCTGACTAAATTGCAGTAATTAATAATGCAACATGTGCGTCCTCTTAAATAGTTCTGTCCTGAATGTTTTCAAACTTATAGAAATAATTCTATTGCTTTCATAATACATTGGTCCAACTATATCTGACATTTAATAGAAGAAACATAGCTTATAACTTTAAAATGTCTGTAACAGTACTAATAAAATAATAAATTATTGTTTCAATTTATAAAATTAAAGTACAAAACGTAACAAATGAAAACCCCATTATTTGCAGAACACAGATCAATTTTTCATACATGAAATATTTTAATATAACGCGTTAAAACCTAAAATGTGTAACTATCATTCATGTGAAAATTATTTATTGAAAAACTTTCTCGAATATGTAAGTGTGATTTAAAAAGTGACTGTGAGTGGTAGATAATTTTTTGTTGCAAAGAAATTCCTTTTAGTTTTTAGGTGGCTACCTGTCCCTAATATTATATTATTCCAGGCAAGGAATCACTCTTTATCATCTCTTGTTGGCGGGAAAAGTATAACATAGCTCAAGTTGGCAAAACAAATGTGGTTTCTACTTTCAAATGCTTTTTTTTTCCACCGACGGTAATTTTACCATATATTTTGCGGAATATTTCACGTAAAAATGACATATCGAAGGGAATCCTTCATCTTCTGTACATAATTCAGAGTTTGTAGTACTATTAAGATTCTTTTGACACGCCTCATACTCTACAGTGCTTTTCTTTCATACTGCGGCCAGCGCACGGCGGCTTTCACGTCGGACGCAGCACCTTGGACTCCCGCCGAAACAGTTATAATATCCCCGCAGCTGGGACTCACGCCACTCGCGCAAAAGATTTGCGCAAGTTTGTGGCAACAGCAGGTTGTGTGAGTGAACAGTAGTCGCACTGAAGCCATTGTCTAGATTGTTTCGTTCCTGTTCCATGTGCATATAAAGCCATTGTCTAGTTTGTTTCGTACCTGTTCCATAGGTATAAATGTACGAATTTTAAGTGCTAATTAAGTTACGAGTGTTATCAGTTTGTTTCGTTTCTGTTCCATGCGTAGATGAAACCATTGTCTAGTTTGTTTCCTTCCTGTTCCATACGTATAAATGTACGAGTTTTTAGTGCTAATTACGTTATGAATGTTATCAGTTTGTTTCGTTTCTGTTCCAATGCGCTTATGAAGCCATTATCTACTTTGCTTCGTTCCTGTTCCATACATATAAATGTACGAGTTTTAAGTCCTAATAAAGTTACGAGTGTTATCAGTTTGTTTCGTTTCTGTTCCATGCGTATATGAAACCATTGTCTAGTTGTTTCGTTCCTGTTCCATAGGTATAAATGTAACAGTTTTAAGCGCTAATCAAGTTACGAGTGTTATCAGTTTGTTTCGTTTCTGTTCCATGCGTATATGAAGCCATTGTCTAGTTTGTTTCGTTCCTGTTCCATAGGTATAAATGTATGTACTAGTTTTAAGTGCTAATTAAGTTACGACTGTTATCAGTTTGTTTCGTTTCTTTTCCATGCGTATATGAAGCCATTGTCTAGTTTGTTACGTTCCTGTTCCATAGATATAAATGTACACGTTTTAAGTGCCAGTTAAATTACGAGTGTTACCAGTTTGTTTCGTTTCTGTTCCATGCGTATATGAAGCCATTGTCTAGTTTGTTTCGTTCCTGTTCCATACGTATAAATGTACCAGTTTTAAGTGCTAATAAAAGTTACGAGTGTTATCAGTTTGTTTCATTTCTGTTCCATGCGTATATGAAACCATTGTCTAGTTTGTTTCGTACCTGTTCCATACGTATAAATGTACAAGTTTTAAGTGCTAATTAAGATACGAGTATTATCAGTGTGTTCCGTTTCTGTTCCATACATATATGGAACCATTATCTAGTTTGTTTCGTTCCTGTTCCATACGTATAAATTTACCAGTTGTAAGTGCTAATCAAGTTACGAGTGTTATCAGATTGTTTCGTTTCTGTTCCATGCGCATATGAAGCCATTATCTAGTTTGCTTCGTTCCTGTTCCATACATGTAAATGTACGAGTTTTAAGTGCTAATTAAGTTACGAGTGTTATCAGTTTGTTTCGTTTCTGTTCCATGCGTATATGAAACCATTGTTTAGTTGTTTCGTTCCTGTTCCATAGGTATAAATATACCAGTTTTAAGTGCTAATCACGTTACGAGTGTTATCAGTTTGTTTCGTTTCTGTTCCATGCGTATATGAAGCCATTGTCTAGTTTGTTTCGTTCCTGTTCCATAGGTATAAATGTACTAGTTTTAAGTGCTAATTAAGTTACGAGTGTTATAAGTTTGTTTCGTTTCTGTTCCATGCGTATATGAAGTCATTGTCTAGTTTCTTACGTTCCTATTCCATAGATATAAATGTACGAGTTTGAAGTGCCAATTAAGTTACGAGTGTTACCAGTTCGTTTCGTTTCTGTTCCATGCGTATATGAAGCCATTGTCTAGTTTGTTTCGTTCCTATTCCATACGTATAAATGTACCAGTTTTAAGTGCTAATAAAAGTTACGAGTGTTTATCAGTTTGTTTCGTTTCTGGTCCATGCGTATATACAACCATTGTCTAGTTTGTTTCGTTCCTGTTCCATAGGTATAAATGTACAAGTTTTAAGTGCTAATTAAGTTACGAGTGTTATCAGTTTGTTTCGTTTCTGTTCCATGCGTATATGAAACCATTGTCTAGTTTGTTTCGTTCTTGTTTATTGCGCATATGAAACCATTGTCTATTTTGTTTCGTTCTTGTTCAATGCGTATATGAAACCATTGTCTAGTTTGTTTCGTTCTTGTTCAATGCGTATATGAAACCATTGTCTAGTTTGTTTCGTTCTTGTTCAATGCGTATATGAAACCATTGTCTAGTTTGTTTCGTTCTTGTTCATTGCGTATATGAAACCATTGTCTAGATTGTTTTGTTCTTGTTCAATGCGTATATGATGCCATTGTCTAGTTTGTTTCGTTCTTGTTTAATGTGTATATGAAGCCATTGTCTAGTTTGTTTCGTTCTTGTTCAATGCCTATATAATGCCATTGTCTAGTTTTTTTCGTTCTTGCTTAATACACATACGAAACCATTGTCTAGTTTGTTTCGTTCTTGTTCAATGCGCATACGAAACCATTGTCTAGTTTGTTTGATTCTTGTTCAATGCGTATATGAAACCATTGTCTAATTTGTTTCGTTCTTGTTCACTGCCTATATGGAACCATGGTCTAGTTTGTTTTGTTCTTGTTCAATGCGTATATGATGCCATTGTCTAGTTTGTTTCGTTCTTATTCAATGCTTATATGAAACCATTGTCTAGTTTGTTTCGTTCTTGTTCAATGCGTATATAAAACCATTGTCTAGTTTCTTTCGTTCCTGTTTTATGCGTATATGAAGCCATTGAAGAGTTTGTTTCGTTCTTGTTCGAAACATATATGAAGCCATTGTCTAATTTATTTCGTTCTTGTTTTATGCCTATGAATGTACGAGTTTTAAGTGCTAATTAAATTACGAGTGTTGTAAGTGCTTAGGCAATTTTCCGTAATACCTCGACACCATTACACATTTTCACAAAGAATTTTTATGTACGAAACATATGTGATAACAAACTCTTGTAGGGAAGTTAGAAGGCGATTTGAAATACAGTTTCCCGGTTTACCTATCCTACACAGAGAAATCATATGAAGACTTGAGAATAAATTCAGGGAAACGGGTTAGATTCTCGATGGAAAGCGAATAGTAAAACGATCCCCTGACCTGTATGCGATTTTTATCCATGGGGGAATTTGAAAAATAAAGTATATGCAACAAACCCCTATAGGCCTACATTGGAAGGAGTATAAGAAAACATCAAGAGAGAAATTGACTCAATTTCGGATATTGAATTCTCTTTTTGAATGAAAATTTTCTGAAAAGATGCCAATAATCTGTGTATGGAGAAGGACAACATTTCCAATATCTCTTATGATAAGGTATGTGCTTATTATCATTGTAATTGTAATTGTAACTATGAGAACGTGAAGCGGTAGCGGGGATCTGTTTCGGCGGAAGTCAGAGATGCTGCGGTCGACGTGCGAAAGAAAAGCACTGTAGCTGTGAAGCGATGTACGAATATCATGGAATGTAAATACAATGTGGGCCAGTCAAACGGAAAGATTTCAAGGCGCAGAAAAAAAATGAAAAGTTACTATTACATCAATTGAATGAGTACAAATGACAAGTACATGGATAACCATTAGGTATGCAACAAGAAAAAAAAAACTATTTCTTAAAATTACGTCAGCAAAGTGACCTCCATTGAAACACACACATTCTTCGAGTCAGGCCACGAACTGTTGCATAACCCCTCTCAGCATATTGAAGGTATCGCAGCGACCTCTTCTTGTATACGTTGTTTTAGGGCTGGAATTGTTGTGGGTGGATTGCCCTCAAACACCTTCGTTTTGAGGTGTCCCCATAGGAAGAAATCACATACCGTTAAAGCAGGTGACCTAGGCGGACAAGCGATATCCCCTTTCCGAGAACTAGCGTCGCCCTGGAACAAAGCATTCACAGCATCCATCGAAATTCTTGCAGTGTCCCTTGCTGCTCCGTCCTATTGAAACGGTGTGTTTTCACTCATTGGAAAATGGACGAGTTGTGGTGTAAAAAGTTCTGTATCATTTCAACATATCGCACTGAATTAACAGTTACTGCATTTCCGGCCTCATTCTCAAAAAAGAATGGGCCAATTATTCCAGTTGATGAAACCGCACATCATACCGTTACCTTTTGGGCATGGAGAAGTTTCTCATGAAATAAACGGCGGTTTGCCTCCAACCAATATCGAAAGTTTTGTCTAATCAGAAATCCACTGACATGGAAGTGCGTCTTGTCACTCATCCACAAGTTATTCACAAGTTCTTCATCCTCTGTCAATCTAACAAGCAAAGCCTCACAAAATCGAATTCTCTGTTGATTATCTCCAGGATGAAGAGTCTGAACAGTCTGAATTTTGCACGGATGATATCGCAGATCCTTATGGAGAATACTTCTCAATGATGTGCGACTTATCCAATAGTTACTGCACGACGTCTGGTCGATCGTTGTGGAGTTTTTAAAATCCCCTATAGAACTCTTTCAATGTTCTCTGGGTTTCGAACTGTTTTAACACTACCGCTCCTTTTTGTCGTTGATCTAGTTCCATCCGAGTTACTCACCCAAGTTCGAATAGCTTTATCCGACGGTACAGGGTGGTTGCACGGTATGTTGAAATGCAGACGGAAAGCTCGTCGGGTTTGCATCAAACTCTCGTTATGAAGATACTACGCTTTAAGTGCTGTTCCCCGGTCCAACGCTCCATTGAAATCAATTAATTGCAGTTTGCAGTAAAGATGAGCACCATTTAACAAAATATGGTAGACACAAACAACTTGGTTACTAGGAAACGCGAAGATAGTGACGTCACCGCCTAAGGAGTCGTAAATTTTAAAGTAAGTAGGTAGAAAAGAGACGGTTGTATTCATTCTCACCCTCTTCATATGAACAGTATACTCCCATCAAATCTTTCCATTTGACTGGCCCATTTTGTAAATCCAATACAGTACAACGAAAAAGTTAAGTGAATGGATGCAATAGTCTAATAAGTTGAGGCCTATGATATTGTTATTGGATGAAGAGTAAGAGGAGAGAGAGGAAAGAAGAAGGAGAAGAAAAGCGAAATTTAAGAGAAATGAAGCTGAAGAGGAGGGGTGAACATGAATGTCTGTGTGAAAGGGATTGTAAGAATAAGACAGTGAAATAGGAACGCTAACACAACTAGCACAAAAGAAATAAAATTAGATGGAAGTAGAGAAAAGAGTGAGTGGCTGAAAGGTAAGAATGACAGATTACAAGAGGAAGATGGGGAACTCCAAGGAGAGAGTGAAAAAGTACAAGGATGGGATAGTGGACTACTAGGAGAAGATGAAGGTTGGGAAAGATAGAGTGGAGCGCTACAAAATAGGAATAAATGACTACAAAGGGAGAAAAAAAGGAAATAGAATGAAAAAAAAAGAATAAAAAATTTAAAGGAATTATGGATTAATTATATAAAGTTTACAAGTAGTACAGATAAAATAGACAGGATAAGTGAATTATAGTTAAGACGAGAATGAGAAAGATTATCAGGAGGGAAGAAAGGAGAAATCATAGTGGACTAAAGAGGATAAGAAGATTAAAGAAGAAGTGAATAAAAAGAAGAATAAGTTATGAATTAAACATCAACGCATCCCCTGCGGTGGTTGAGTGATCAGATCTCTGATCTGTTACGGAGGCAGCCAGGGTTTGAGTTCCGGTCAGATCTGGGATTTTTCATTGAAAAATCAATAGTGACACTTGTGGCGAACAAGGTCGCAGTTGGAGTTTTTCTCGGGGTTATCCAGTTTTTCTCCATATTAGGCATTTACATCATTTCGTCACCATGTCTCCATTTCGTCATCATTCCAACGCATTCCCCGATCGCCGGCTGGCGACGACGCACGGAGGTGGCTCGTCTAGTGACGAGGGGGGTTCCCGCTCGACACCTGGGTACGCAGTAGTGTAGTCAGCTGGTGTGGGTTTGGGAATGCTCTAGCTTGAGGGTTAGCTCAATAGACCTTAATAGGTCGCAGTGCTGGGCCATAGTGCTCCCCTCCCGTAAATTCAATTCAATTCAAACATCAACGCCATTAGTGATAAACTAAAAGACTATCGTGACAATTGGTTACATCACGTTACATAAAATAACAGACACCAGACTCCCAAATAGGTTATAGGCCTAACTACAAACCTTCGAAAACGAGATATTTTAGGAGACTAAAAAACAGGTGAAAGGATCAACAATGATGTCATAATTATATATAATAATTATAAGCCTAAACCGTGAATTGGAGGAGAAGAAGAATAAGATGAAGAAGAAGAAGAAGAAGAAGAAGTAGAATATGAAGACGATGATGATGATAATGAAGAAGAAGAAGAATGGAAAGAACAAGGTGATAGAAGAATCTAGAAGGAAAACATTGTGTAAGGAAAAGTGAAGGAGAGGCGTAAGATGGAATGACTGTAGCAGAAATATATTATGCAGAAAGGAAAAATTAAGAACAAAGGCTGAGAGACATGCAGAGAAATAAAGAGAAAGTTGTGTACAGGGATGTGAAAAAAAGTGAAGGACAAGAAGAACAGGGAAGATGATGTGATGGGTTAATAATACAGAAAGAAGAACGCAGGAAAAGGAGTTGGAGGATTAGAAGGAAAAACAAAGGCGAAGATATGTATAAGAACAGAATTTGATATCTAAAGGGTTGCCGATTAAAGATAATAAAAGGGTAAAAATGGGGTATTTTTCGATATCCTATAACGATGGCTTGTATAAAATAAAATAGTAAATTTCATCTTCATTTCTGAAGTATTTAAACATAACATCCATACATAAATTAAATATCCCTAAATTTAATGATTTCCTTATGAATTCTAAGAATATTCTTTTCGTCATGTAATATGTAGACGGTGAATTCAGTGTTATTATTAGCTAGACTGTGACGAAAGTATTACTTACCTAATTCTTAAAAATTTTGCAAATACCAGGATTCAATTTTGGATTAAGTTATTCGGCTAGAGATAGTTTTCTCTTGGCGTATAAATGACATTGATAACATTTTTAATTGGAGTGAGAAGTTGCAATACTCTCTAATAAATATAGTATGGAGACGCTGCAATGAATATTCATGTCATAAAATCTAAGGACGTCACAATGGGTAGACAATCGAATTAAAATTGAAAAGCAACGGAAATGTCATCTGCGGTATGTTCAAAGAAAAGAATTAATCCCAGTGGCAAATATTTAAATGCTAGTCTTCCATGTAATAGATTACCAGCTAGTATAGTAAATATTACGCTTAACTATAAGTTAAGATACAAGACTTAGATATTAAGATTTTTTGGTTTAGCTTGTTTAAGAAGGAAATTATATAATAATAACCTACTTAATGAAAATTTCCTGAATGTAACTTATGCATGGAACTTTTAATGAAATTTTTTCAGGCTCTAATAGGACACGGTCAGACCACGAATGTTTTCCCCGTTTTAAATGGGATGGATGATGTTCATTAATTAGACCTTCGAAGTGTCTTTATTAAAAAAAAAATCAGAACCACAAATTGACGATTAATTTCAAATCTTTCCTCACGTTTTATTTTTATTCCGCTTCTTGCGTGAAAACACGAATAAAATGGACTGCCCGGTATGTCCCCAGACGCATATAAGAAAAAATGAATTATTAAATAGGAAATTAATTTATTCTCTTTGAAAATATTCTAGCATGAGTAATAGAACATGCTCAGAGCATGAATTTTTTTTTCCCGGTCTTCAATGTCCTGCATCCATGGGCTGGATGTTGTTAATTAAACAGACCTTCGAAGTGCCTTTATTTAAAAGAAAAACAGACACACAAATAGACGATTCATTTGAAAGCCCTCCTAATGTTTTATTTTTATTTCGTTTCTTGCGTGAAAACACGAATAAAATGGATTGCCCGGTATGTCCTCAGACATATATAAGAAAAATAATTGTTTCGTGCGAAATTAATTTTATACTGTTTGAAAATATTACAACTCTCAAGAACCCCGAGGTAAAAGGTAGGTTCATACTTCTAGAGCGCTCTGAATTATCATAACTTGTCATAAATATGTTCGTTAAGCGTGGGTACCTAAAAAAAACTATATGTATGTATGTATGTATGTATGTATGTATGTATGTATGTATGTATGTATGTATGTATGTATGTATGTATGTATGTATGTATGTATGTATGTATGTATGTATGTATGTATGTATGCATGTATGTATGTATGTATGCATGCATGTATGTATGTATGTATGTATGTATGTATGTATGTATGTATGTATGTATGTATGTATGTATGTATGTATGTATGTATGTATGTATATGTTTTTTCACTGTTTGGTGCTGATATTCGTAAGTAGTGAAATGTCACCGAAATTACTACAGTGCAGGGTGTGCATAAAGCTATTTCCGTGCTCCAAGTTGTAGCTGTTACCATGATAACAACTGTTGGATCTCTGAGATTTGCGGGTTAAAAACGGTCACTGTCAAAGAACTTTAAACAATGACAAGGACTTTAAACAATGCCAAAATTCTCACTGTAGCTTCTTCCATTACGAAAATGAAGTATCTAGGTTTATGGCATGTAAAAAGTATTTATATGTATGATAGAGGAGTCCAGGTAATATTACAGAGCTACTTCTCAAAGCTGAATAATCTCTGCTGTTTGAAGCGTTTTCAATGGCCGTTTTGTACAACACTGGTTAAATATTTGTTCTCTGGATAAATATGAAACTGGCTTCAAAAGCGTTTCTACAAACTCGGGATAGTTCTGTCCATTGACAAATCATATGGGTAAATTATTCATTCGCAGATGTCCGGTTAAATTTATCCTGCCTACAGAGACCAATATGGCGGACATAAATCACAGGTGTCAGCCAAGAACGTTGATTCTGCATTACAAAAAAGTGCTAAATGAGTTGGTTTCTACATATTTATTACAGAATAGGTTATACAAAATGGACTTAGATGATAGTTCATCTCATGATATTATATAAATAATGCAAAGAATTTCGAGGTCCAGAATATTTCGAGACAGGTAAGAAATATTGTCAAGTTTCATTTCATTATTCTTGCTTTCATGCTGTGTGATCGTTAAATTTCGTATATTGCGTTGCAAATTAAAATAAACAGTAATATTTTATTACCGGTATATAGAATATTTTATTTTGATGTTAACTGTGTTTATCATAAGTCTAGGTAATAGAAGCTCACTAAGATAGATGGATTTATTGAACAATATTATACATACAGATGTACTATATTATTATAATTTTCTCTTAAATCCAATGTACAGGTCTTCTGACCATACGTATTGTGTACCTAAAAGAAGTCCTACTTTGTAGGTTTCACCCCCCTCACTTAGGATTAGATCAACCACTCTCCAAAAGAACACAGAGATTAAAATGAAAATGACACAAACAAAATACATTATATAATACATCCTAACCTAAAACAGACATAAAAGTGTATAATTGAGTAAATACCATTATCCCTTAGTCAGTTCGCATCACAAACTTCAACAGCTGAAGTTCAATCAGTCTCGCCTTCAGGAGAAACAATCCAGTCTTTTGTTCGCATTCTCTATTCCTCATGAGATTAAGACATGCAAACGAACTCATATTCTGACTTAGCATCGAGGGTGGTAGATATTTTCTCTGGATATGTTCCACTTCGACACAGCAATAAAATATGTCTATAGGAGTCCTTTTCCCCGCACAGTGGACAAAGGCGCTCTCCTTCTTCATTGACAATTTTATTACCCTTCCATGCCCCCAATCTTAGCGACGCTAAACCTGCTCTACTGTCTTTGTTATGTAGTCACACCTCTTCCCGTTAAGTATGAGATCTGATTGTAAATGTAATGAGGACTGTTCCGAACATTGGAGCTCAAACTCTTGCATCTCGATGTCAATCAATCGCATCTTCACATTACGCCATACATTTCTTCTATTATTATCTCCTTTATCTTGAAACTTATGTAGGACCTTGAAACTTATGTAGGACCTATACATAATTATGTAGGTTGTGTTGTAAAATTAGGTTTTTTATTTTATGTTTTATTATTATTATTATTGTGTTAAATTGTATTGTGTATTTTTATTGTATTGTGTATAAAATTGTATATGTGTTGTAAATTTTATTATGTATTGTAAATTTTATTGTGTATTGCTTATCATTTTAACTGTATATTGTTAATATTGTATATACCACTGCCACCGGGTGCTTGCTCACTTGCAGTGTAAATAAATACATACATCCCACACCCATCCCATTCCCCTATGATGCAGCCCTCTCTGCAGTTTGTTAGACATAGGCTGTCTGCAAAAATGAGGCTTAATATTGTAAGTTGTAAATAATTAATTGACAGAAAGTTCTTTTTATTTTTTGGGTCATAATCCTTATGAAATATAGTGAATTTTTTTATACATATCGACTGAAGAAAAAAAACACGGTTCTCAATGTTTTGGAGAAAATTGTTTTAATTCCAACATTTAACCGTTCTTCTCTCATTTCGACCATGAATCAGTTATTAACCTGTTTAAAATTTTATGCTACGGAAAGTTTTCAAATATTGATTGGAGTTGATTAACAAATACACAAGGCAACAGTATGCCGCATTATAAAGCGTTTCAAATCTAATTGCTAATAAGGACAATGAATATATTACCATGCCCACAGTGAATGAGGCTAAAACCATTATTGAATAACGTTGTAGCATTTCCGGGTTCTCAAATGTAGCTGTTACGTTATATAGATAGAACCAAAATTTCTATACAATCACATGGAAGTGATAACGCAGAGCTATATAGAAATAGAAAGGCTACTTTTCACTTAATATAAGGTGACCGTATTACTCAGAGTCGAAACTGGGACCAAATGTGTAACTAATGCAAGAACCCTCCTATCGATAGGTCTAATTTTGCCGATCAGGTTTAAATATTAGGCCTATTCTATACGCGACCATAACTGCTTCTTGCTTCCTCTATGCTTCTGCACTTAGAGGGGCATCAACTTATGAGCCATGAAAAGGCGAATAATCTCATGATAGTTATGATCCAACAATGTCCTATTCATTTCCATTTCATTTCATTTCATTTCATTTAGTGTTCTGCCCAAAGGTAGATCTTTCACTGCAAACCCAGCTTTCTCCAATCTTTCCTATTTTATGCCTTCTTTTTTTCCTCATATGATCCATGTAATCTTAATGTCGTCTGTCATCTGATATCTTCTTCTACCACGAACTCTTCTCCCGTTCACCATTCCCTCCAGTGCATCTTGCAGTAAGCAGTTTAATGTCATAATATATTATTAAATGCAAGAGTTGCACATCTATCTTGCTAGCAATTTTACTAATGACTCACTATTGTAATTGTGTTTACATGAAATGCGAGAAACATCCTTACGTCTTGAAATGGTACGTCATGATACGATTTTTGTTTACTCATGACTTAACATAATGTTTTTTTCTTAAGAATCGGACATGATGTGATTAGGTTAAGATTGAAATATTATTCTTTGGAAGCTGTAATTTTTTTATTCTCTCACAATTATTTATTATCTGAGTTTATACAGTAACTATCATCTTTATCATCACCAACATCACCAAGGATGTGACATGAGTTTTAATTCTACGAATTTGTCGTTCCAGATTTCGATGTCTTCTTAAAATTTTTGAAATGTTGTTCTTGGAAGCCAGGAATTTTCAATATTTTCTAAGAATTCTTTTTCGTTTTTATGATAACCTGAATATACGTTAAGTAGGCAATACAGACAACTTGACCTGAAGCTCTTATATTTCTCACGAAAGATGTAATAACGTCTCTATAAAAATTGAAATACTGCTTCGAACTCTGTTGGTTCCAACTCTTTGAAGAGAATGTCATTTATTTGCATTATATTTATAATTTATTATATGCAAATCACTTCTACATTATGAAACCGTGTTGCTGAGCTAAATAATGTTAGAAAGTTTTTTTAAATAATGATTCATATTTAAGATTTCAGTAGCATTTTATTTTTCGTAGGATGCTGCCATTTTCATATTTCGAAGTATAGCATTTCGTATAATTTTTTTTTTTTTTTTTTTTGATATTTCATTTCTACGTCAATCCGATTTTTTGTTTCAGAAGTTAATATCAGAACAAATAAGAATATAAGCAATTAAATTACATTTTGCTTTTAAAAGATCTATATAAGCCCTACCTTAATTTTCTGATAGAGCAGTGTCATGTACCTGTCGGATCAATTGCATTCAATTTCTATAGCGAACACTACACACACAGATTAAGAATAGGAACCCCCAGTGTTGAACTCAATACTTTAATTGGGATTGCGAGCAGTTCTAAAATATTTTATTGCATGTTTCCAACGATTTTCTTCTATGAAAAATAAATTTAATTAAATCAATTTTTGTATGTTCTTGGCTAAGCTATAGTGGTCTACGGTATTACTATAAATCAGCGAATAACAAGACGAGTGCTTATGTAAAAGACGAAAATTTTCCCCAGACCAAGAATACAACACAAAAGGAATAAAAAATTAGCATTTTTCCGAGAATACAACACAAATGGAGTAAATAGTAGCGTTTTACTAAGAATACAAAACAAATTGAGTAAAAATTAGCATTTTACTAAGAATACAACACAAATAGACTAGT
This sequence comes from Periplaneta americana, assembly GCF_040183065.1. Lineage (NCBI taxonomy): Eukaryota > Metazoa > Arthropoda > Insecta > Blattodea > Blattidae > Periplaneta > Periplaneta americana. Next base: position 97,028,239 of record NC_091123.1, read on the forward strand.
CGACCTGGTTGGCGAGTTGGAATAGCGCTGGCTTTCTATGCCCAAGGTTGTGGGTTCGATTTCAGGCCAGGTCGATGTCATTTAAGTGTGCTTAAATGCGACAGGCTCATGTCAGTAGTTTCACTGCCACGTAAAAGAACTCCTGCGGGACAAAATTCCGACACATCTGGCGACGCTGATATAACCTCAGCAGTTGCGAGCGTCGTTAAATAAAACAACTTTTTTTTTAACAAATAGAGTAAAAATTAGCATTTTATCAAGTATAGAATAAAAATGGAGTAAAAATTAGCATTTTACCAAGAATACAATACAAATGGAGTAAACATTAGCATTTTACTAAGAGTACAACTCAAATGCAATGAAAATTAGCATTTTACCAAGAATACAATAGAAATGGAGTAAAAGTTAGCATTTCACCAAAAAGACAACACAAATAAAATGAAATTAGAATTTTACAAGAATGCAATGCAAATGGAGTAAAAATTAGCATTTTACCAAGAATACAAGACAATCGGAGTGAAAATTAGCATTTTACCAAGAATTCAATAAAAATGGAAAAAAATTATCATTTTATCAAGAATACAACACAAATGGAGTGAAAAATAGCATTTTACCAAAAATACAATACAAAATGGAGTAAAATATTAGCATTTTACCAAGAACACAATACAAATGGAATAAAAATTTATTAGCATTTTATCAAGAATACAACACAAGTGGAGTAAAAATTAACGTTTTAACGTGGACCAAATTTATAGTGGAACGGTTTAAGTACACATCACCTTGGATCACCATACCTCTTCCAATTCTGCAATTTAAATGTATAATTCTTTATTTATCATTTTAACAACTAAACATATGCAGCAATATTCTTCAACGAATAAAATTTGCATTATCCTCTCAAAATATAGGTCCACCAGTATAGTCTATATGTTCCTCAGATTTCATTTCACATATCATTGATCTTCCATGTCATGGAGTTAATATGATATTGATCATCCACTTATAGCATCACATTTAATGAAATTGACAACAAGAGAAGAGGGTAAATATTGTAATTAAAATATTTCTGAGGACTTAAATGAGTGTTAGATTATTAGTCGTGCAAGATACTAATTAGTAAACAAAGACTATTAAAATAATTTAATCTGTTCTTTACTTTTTGGAAAGAAAAGAATTTCTCTGAAAGATTAAGAAGACTATCTTCTGAATCATCAAAACCTTTCTAAAAAACTTGCACTTGTAGGTAGAGAAAAGAAAAGCTTAAGTACAATAATTAGTTAAGTATGACGTAATAAGCGGAATTTCGAAAACAACGTGCAAGTGTATTTCTCTAGTCATCTGTCATGCTTTTGGAAGGTATACACTTCATACGCCTCTCCCTCATCCTTCACTTCCCATCAGTTACACCTGTGGCTCAAATATAAACATTCTACTTTCGATCTCCTTTGTCATAGTGAATTATTATTAGTATTGGTAGACAGTACACAGTTGACAATACAAAATTGAGACATAAATTACTAATATGCCTCGGGGTCTGTTTATTCCATTTAACTCATAACTATTGAAACTGCAAACCATCACATTAAGGTTAAAATTTTATCTAATAAATAATAATTTTGTTTCAGTGTAAGACGCAATACATCTGATATCTTTTCATTAACGACAGGTACAAATTTAGTCTAGCATATGTTGTAGCAATATTTTAAGCTATATTTTGAAAGTATTTTAGACAAATTTTTGTGTTATACTATGCACAGACAACTAATATTTTGTAGCTATTTTTTAAAGAGCAAGTATCCTGTATTTAATTTTTAATTCGATTTCGATCTCTTCTTGTTGATCATTCCCTTGGAACATAATATATTAATGAAGTCTGTAAACTAGTCTATGTGTCTCTAAATAAAGCCTTTGACTATAAATAAATTTTAAACCAATTTGATATTGTCCTAATTTTTGTCTCTGGTAACGAGAACGGCATTTGGAAAGCAGGGTAAAATAGGGAGACTTGAGTTTTATTTTCTTAACCAGTTATAATTGAATATACAATGAGTCCCAAAGAACTATTTCGTTGTTTCTCTCGGCTGCCGGGGTGGTGGCTACCGCTGACCGGTCGAAAGAAACATGGGAACGTTCCCTGGGATTCAGTGTATCAAAAGCAAAAGACTCCTTTCGTTCGGACATCTTTTAAGATGAGAAAATGTTTCCTTATTAAAATTGTATGGCAGAAAAACAAGTTGTACCTATTCCATTGGGTAGAACCAAACTGAGATAGACTAGAATGGAGTGAAGGTAAAACACAGGACAGAACTCAATGAAGGAAGCTTGTGAACGAGGCCAAAATCCTCCAGAGATTTGTAGCACCACAAAAGTGACTAAATAAAGAAGTAAGTAAGTGCAAAATCATTCTTACTAACATGAAGAAAGCTTAGAATTTTAGCCACTTCGCTGCAAGAATTGAATCTAAAAGTTAAAATTGTTTACCATTTTCATACAGCTGTAATCCATTGACAATAACAGTTTATATTGTTTTTTGTTTGTTTAATCAACTGTCCGAAATCAGGTATGACCCTCACAAGTGATACCAACAAAGCACAACTTATGAGGCAACTAGGCCAGGACATAATGGGGTAGAGTGGCCAGTTCTTTTCCACCTCCATTGCATACATCGCCGACTAGATACATATTACACTAGTCAGACTTCAGAAGCATGCAAACAAATTTTTCTTCCTCTGACACATATCGTCAAGTGAGATATAGGCTACTGCCTGATAATAGATGTACATATCAGCCAGAACCTCAATCAGAGGACTAGTTTATATTATTGTGACGGCCATGTGAGGTTCGAACTCACGACCAGCAGAAGGAAGTGCTAAGTCGGCCGTGTTTTGGGCGGGTTGCGCGCGCATCTGCTCCCTGTGGCATGTGCTGCGGAGAGAAGACAGGGGAAAGAGCGATCGCGGCGGAGAGGAGAGGGGTCCGGATTGTTCGAGTGCTTTCTCTGGAGTGCTATTTGGACGCGCGTCGAAATATCGAGAACTCGTACTTTCCAGAAACTGTGGTGTGAGTATAAATTACGCACGTGAGTGAACTTGGGACAGTTTATTCAGTCAGTGAGTAAGGCAGTGTTGTTAAAGTCAGTAAGCCAGTCTTGTGTAGCAGTGAAGCCAACTTTGAGACCAGAGCGGGACTTGAGTTGTGTCCGAAACTGTGGAGCCTGAAGCCTGGAGTTGGAGTGCAGTGGACCGCAGTTGGGGGACTTGAGTTCGAAGTTCAGCGGATCGTCTCTGAAGGTCTGTGGTTCGAGATTCTGTGAACGCGAGTGACTGAGCTAGAAGAACTAGCCAAGACAAACGAGCTGTGAACTGAGAACTGACCGTTCTGTGTTGTAAATAGTGCTTTGTAAATATTAGTTAAGAATAACAGTTCATTGTTGTTCGTAATATCCAAGTAAATTGTCATTGTCGTCAGTGGAGTACACTAACGAATACTGTGTTACTGTGTGGAGAGCAAAACCTATTGTTGAGATAATAAAGTTACATTGTTGTTGAGTTGAAATAAATTTACATTATATATCATAAATATTTATTATTTATAAATTAATCATTTATACAGAAATAATAATAATAATAATAATAATAATAATAATAATAATAATAATAATAATAATAATAATAACTTACTTATGGCTTTTAAGGAACCCGCAGGTTCATTCCGCCCTCGTATAAACCCGCCATCGGTCCCTATTCTGAGCAAGATAAATCCAGTCTACCATCATATCCCAACTCCCTCAAATCCATTTTGATATTATCCTCCCATTTACTTCTCGGTCTCTCCAAAGATCTTATTCTCTCCGGCCTCCTAACTAACCCTCTATATGCGTTTCTGGATTCGTCCATACATGCTATGAGTACTTATCCTCTCCAGCTCAAACGTCTGCACTTAATACGAGGCGCATCCAGAAAGTAAGTTTCCCGATTTTTTCCCTTGAGAGTAAACGTAATTAGCCGTGTCAATTGCGCATGCGTAACGGATCTATTACGTATCAATCATATGCCAGCCAGAGAGGTCCCGCCTGGTGCCAGTAGCGTGACAGCAGTGGTCCGAAATGGAAGTTCTTATTCCATCTCCCGCCGCCTGCGAGGTTAGGTCGGTGTTAAAGTTCTTTAATGCACAAAGCATTGCGCCAATTCAAATTCATCGGCAGCTCTGTCAGGTCTATGGGCCGAACATCATGAGTAAGCAGATGGTGCGTCGCTGGTGTAGGCAGTTTTCCAAAGGTCGTCAAAGTGTCCATGATGAAGAGCGCAGTGGGCGACCGTCCCTTATCAATGATGATCGTGTTGAGCTGGTGCGGCAGTGCATCATGGAGAACCGTCGCTTCACGATTACGGAGCTGAGCAGCCATTTCCCGCAGATATCGCGATCCTTGATGCATAAGATTGTCACTAAGCACCTGCTGTTCAAATGTGTGTGCCAGGTGGGTGCCGAAAAACCTGACACCCAAACATAAAATGCAACGTTTAGGAGCAGCACTGACATTTCTGCAACGGTATCACGATGACGGCGACGAGTTTCTCGACAGGATCGTCACGGACGATGAGACTTGGATTTCGCACTTCACCCCGGAAACCAAGCAGCAGTCAATGCATTGGCGGCATAGTGGATCTGCGGTGAGGACGAAATTAAAACAGACGCTGTCGGTACCGAAAGTGATGTGCACGGTGTTCTGGGACAGGAAGGGCATTCTGCTCATTGACTTCCTTCCAAGAGGTGAAACAGTGAACGCTGACTGTTACTGTGAAACACAGCGAAAATTGTGACGTGCCATTCAAAACAAGAGGCGTGGAATGCTTACTGCAGGTGTCGTGCTCCTCCATGACAAAGCTCGTCCAGATACGGCTCGGCGCACAGCAGCCGTTTTGACGGAATTTGGCTGGGAGTTGTTTGATCACCCACCCTACAGTCCTGATCTTGCTCCCAGCGATTTTCACGTTTTCTTGCACCTGAATAAATTCCTGTCCTCCGGTGAGCGTTTTGGCAACGACGAAGAGCTGAAGACGTCTGTCACACGCTGGTTCCAAGAGGCGTGGAATGCTTACTGCATGTGGTGTGCTCTTCCATGACAATGCTCGTCCACATACGGCTCGGCGCACAGCAGCTGTTTTGACGGAATTTGGCTGGGAGTTGTTTCATCGTCCACCCTACAGTACTGATCTTGCTCCCAGCGATTTTCACGTTTTCTTGCACCTCAAGACATTCCTGTCCTCCAGTGAGCGTTTTGGCAACGACGAAGAGCTGAAGACGTCTGTTACACACTGGTTCCATTTACAGGCGGCAGAGTTCTATGACAGAGGGATACAAAAGTTGATCCCACGATACGACAAGTGTCTCAATTCTGATGGTGGCTATGTTGAAAAATAGCTGAAGCATTGCTGTACCTGTTGCCAATAAATGTTTTCCTGAAAGTATGTGTTCTTTTTTTTAATAGGGAAACTTACTTTCTGGATGCGCCTAGTATTTCCAATTATGCCAAGTGAAGAATGATATTCATGCAGTTCTGCGTTGTGTAACTTTCTCCATTCTCCTGTAACTTCATCCCTCTTAACTCCACATATTTTCTTAAGCACCTTATCCTCAAACTCCCATAGCCTCCGCTCCTCTCTCAAAGTGAGGGTCCAAGTTTCACAACCATACAGAAGAACTGGTAATATAATTTTTTTTTATAAATTCTAACTTGCAGCTTTTCCGAAAGCAGACTGGATGATAAAAGCTTCTCAACCGAATAATAATAATCACTTCCCATATACTTTCTGCTTTTAATTTCCTGCCGAGTATCATTCATATTTGTTATTGTTGCTCCAAGATATTAGAATTTTTCCATCTCTTCAAAGGATAATAATAATAATAATAATAATAATAATAATAATAATAATAATAATAATAATAATAATAATAATAATAATAATAATGTAATCAAATGAGAGCAAATGTGCAGTTAAAGTACTGAAATAAATCTACGAAAATATCTGAGTGTATTAGTTTCACATGGTTACTTGCTGTTGTGGATTCACTTAATTCATGCTTTGTATTGAAAAATTTGTGTTAACTTCTGAAGTATATTTGACAACTGTCGTCACAAACAATAACTTAATAGTAAACATTATTATAATATGGTGCACCAATGTGAAACTTTACATACAGTAGGTACTTCATGGATGAAATTAAATTTTCTTCTTTCAATATTATACTAATGTGTCATGATAACTGTCGTCACAAATAATAATAGCAAAATTCATTATTATAGTATGGAGCACCGTTGTGAAACTTTAGAAAAATACTTCAGGGATGAAATTATATTTTCTTCTTTCAATCTTATACTCATTTTCCAACAACGATAAAACCTCCATTATAATCGTGAACATAATAATCATCATCATACATTGAAAGAAACAAAATATTAAAAGCAACATTACATGTTCCGTATGATATTATGGTCCAAAATATATCGATGGTGTTGAACATCCACCTCGTAGGTAAAAAAAAAAAATCAATTTTACAGGAAAGTGAAAAATATATATATATTTTGATAACAAACAAATGTCTGACATCAGAGCATATGTAAATCTCTTCTTGTGAATTGTGTATACCATGTTTTCACTTAAGATCTGTTTGCAAAATATTCTGGGAGATTTCTTTTGTAGAAATGAAGTGTAATTCCAATTTGTTGATTTTATTTTACATACGCGGTTGCTATTCAATATCACCGATATTCAGAAATGAAACTCTTTCACATTTATAACTTGATTAAAGAATTTTGGAGAATTCAGGTAATTAAGCAGATAAATAAATACCTGAATGGAAATATATTTTGTATAGTCCTACGTGTTTTTATGTAAGCCAACATAAAGAAAAATTAATATTATTATATTTTTTCACCTTTCAGAAAATTCATAGTCGCAGTATCATTTCTACACCTGTCCACCACTTCCAGTATTAGTTGGGAGGCCGGCGGGAAAAAGACCTTTGGGGAGACCGAGACGTAGATGGGAAGATAATATTAAAATGGATTTGAGGGAGGTGGGATATGATGGTAGAGACTGGATTAATCTTGCTCAGGATAGGGACCAATGGCCGGCTTATGTGAGGGCGGCAATGAACCTCCTTAAAAGCCAGTAAGTAAATAAGTCCACCACTTCCACAATCTCTTCTAAGAATTTGTTAAAATTTTGATTTAAAATGAACACATGTTTAAGTTATGTTTTGATTATTGAAAACATAAATCCTCCTTTCTTTACAAAGCAACAGTTAAGTGTTTTCTTTCGATATCGATTTCAAACTGAGTTTCTGCCCCAGATGTGAGAAATAAATCTCTTAAAACTATCAGAATGAAACGTTGCTAATAGCTGGAATGGATTTCACATCCATTATAGAAACACAGTAATATTTTTTTCAATGTGTACTTTTCTTTATAACACTTATGCCACATTTACAATCTGTCTATAATAGACAATAAGTAAATATTATAAAGGAATATGACATGAGTGGATATGTTATCCCATGACAACACTCCAAAAGAAAAATAACAATGTTTTAAATAGTTGTAGTAAAAATGAATGGAAGGTCAAGAGCGTTGATCCTTTTAAGTCTTCTTATTGTTTGACTATTATCCAGCAAATTTAAATATGATGATTCGGATGTTGATTTAATCGGTGCAGGTATTTTTTGCTGAACTTAGAGATCTCTTCTTTTATAGTTTAAATGTTTAGATCATGATGAATGACATCATTACGTACATACCATGGTGCAGTTACAATGGAACGTAAAGTTTTGGACTGATACCTCTGCAGTATTTCAAATTTTGAGTTGCTAGCAGTTCCCCACAGTTGGATGCCGTATGTCCAGATTGGTTTTAGTATGGCTTTATAAACAAGAAGTTTATTTTCTAATGACAATTTTGGTTTAGGTCCCAATAACAATAGATTTTTGATGTTTTAAAATTTAATTCTTTACGTTTAGTTTCAATATGTTTTCGCCATGTTAAGCGGCGATCTAAGTACATACCTAAATATTTAACATCGTCTGCTTCAGGAAGTTCTTTGTTGTACAGTGTTACAGGAGGACAGTTTTCAGTTCTGGTTCCAAAAGTAACATGAAGTGATTTGTTTTCACTCGCTTGTATTCTCCATTTAATATGTGTGTTTAGGAATGCTCTCACTTCGACTAGGCCTATGTTAACTTATGTGACCGTTTTCTTTTACATTAATTTTGTACTCATGTTAACGCAAATTTCAAATTTCTTCCTACTATGTTTATTATTATTTTTAAGTTCATATTTGTATACCGGTATGTATTTTTTCTGTATGTGATTTGATCCTGGTTGAGTGGAAGAGAAGGCCTGATGGCCTTAACTCTGCCAGGGAAAATAAAACTATTATTATTATTATTATTATTATTATTATTATTACTACGAGTTTGTTTATTGCTTTCAATTTTGCATTCTGCATGTTAACTTACAGCTATCTGAATTCTACTACTGCAATATACTAAACCATTTCTAAGATTTAAGAATTTATGTCGTATGATGGGGAATTCGCAATCACCAATTATTATAGAATGATTGATGAAGAGGACGATTTGGAAAGTCGGATTTTGATGTAGGTGATGAACAACCAGAAAATTTTACCTGAATCAGAAACAGAATTTTCTATGTTCCATCAGCCTGCGCAATGACAGCTTCAAAGTCACTAATTCCGGAAAAGAGGCAATGATAAGTATATTAAAGCTTTTAAAGTCGTCGCTCTCCACTATATTTGAGCTCGCAAAACTCGGGTGTAATTTCGCATGACAACAGTCAGCTACACACGATCAGTTCATTATAATTAATATGATACAATACGATACGATACGTTACGATGTATGATGTGATGTAATGCGATGCGATGCGACAAGATATATGATATGATATGATATGATATGATATGATATGATATGATATGATATGATATGATATGATATGATATGATATGATATGATATGATATGATATGATATGACATGACATGATATGATATGATATGACATATGATATGATATGGTATGATATGATATGATATGATATGATATGATATGATATGATATGATATGATATGATATGATATGATATGACATGACATGACATGACATGACATGACATGACATGACATGACATGACATGATATGATATGATATGATATGATATGATATGATATGATATGATATGATATGGTATGATATGGTATGATATGATATGATATGATATGATATGATATGATATGATATGATATGATATGATATGATATGATACAAATTTTTATGATGGCATGACATGACATCTTTCACTCATTGATTCATGTGTCCATTCGTTTACAAGGTGATATCTGAATTCTTTTTCTATTTATTTCGTGTACTTTTCAATATTTAAAAATTTTGAAAAGAACTATATTACCTTAGGTATTTAAATTATGAATAAATGTATTACAATGATTTACTCTAATTTTGAAATAATTCTGCACTATTATATTGACTATTGGCACTAACATTAACTGTAACATTATATTCTATCATCTATTATCTATTCTTATTTCTTTCGTTTCTGTAGCTTGTTCTGTTTTTTCAGTATTATGTATTTTGTTATAAATTGTATCAATGTTAGCCACTTATAAGTGGAAGCTTGCTTCTGTTGGTGGTGAAGTTTAAATAAAATAAATAAACATGACTTTTATAATGGACACTGACGATTCTCAAATGCAGGACATTACAAAGTTCACTGATCCTATAAACTAAGTAACTGCGTGATTACAACCAATAAATCACGAAGCCACTGCTTGTCTCATGTTTTAATGATTGCTCTTGAACAAAGTAAGGAGGCGGCGAACAACCTGAAATATAAAATTAAGTGAAGCATATATCTTTCAAGTTTCCTCTATTCCGACGTATATCTTTTTGCCAATAATTCACAAAGCCATGTCCAAACCACATATGTCAGCGCTCTTCACTACTTCTCCGCTCAAGTTTTCAAAGGGAGATAATGTAAAAACAAACTTGGAATAATTCTATACTAACTTAGATAGTTGGTACCCAAATATATTCCATATTCTGTTTACAAAGTCGACGGTTGCTATGGAACTTTCAACAGTAATGGAAGAAAATATAAGGTCATTCCAAAGCCACTTAGCATTTCGAAGGGTCAAATATATTATAATGTTGTAAGTAGAAAAACAGAAACTTTACTGTGTTGGACAAACAATGGCGTTTTTATTTGTTACTCTTTGCATTTCCATACTTACCATTTTGTTGATTAAAACAATGTCTTCATTAGTACTAGTACAAGAATTTTAAAGAAATCAAGATGCTATTATTAAAACAAAAATGAAGTGTTTCTCTATCAACGTCTGCGAAATAGAATTTGGGAGACTGATTCTGTTACTGATAAGAACTCAGAAGACCAAAGGTTTGCTGAGGTATTTCAGACAAGTAATGAAAAAAGCATAAATAATAATTATGATTATAGAAATAGTAATTTTAGTCAGATACCCAATCATCTTCAAATGAGTTGCAGTACAATCTGAAGAATTGTAGTAAAACATCTTAGTCTGTATCCATATGAACTAAAGACAGCGTTCGCACTTAAAAGAAGTGGCAAACAGAAAGTAATTATGATTTTCTTTGTTTATGACAGCACAGATTCAATTTAATAATCACTGGATTATCAAAGTCTTCTGGACAGACAAAGCACACTACTCTCTGAATAGTACAGTTAACACACATAATTACAAAATTTTGTCTCAATATGATACAATGATTTAATTCAACACGCTTTTCGTTGCACCATATTTTCCAGAAGACAACAATGAACTAATAGACACTGTCACAGTAAAGGGGCAACGCTAATACAGTATGCTACAGAACTCCGTAACCCATCGATGAGGAATCACGGTCTGGAAAACATAATCTCTAAACAAGAAGACGCACCGCCTCACATATACACCTCTGCTAAAGAGTTAATTACATGGATCTTTAATTCAACAAGCTTTTCGTTGCACCATATTTCTTCCAGAAGACAACACTGAACTACTAGACACTGTCACAATAAAGGGGGAACGCTAATACTGTATGCTACAGAACTCCGTAACCCATCGATGAGGAATCATGGTCGGGAAAACATAATCTCTAAACAAGATGGCGCACCGCCTCACATATACACCTCTGCGAAAGAGTTAATTACATGGATCTAGAATAAGAAATGAAGTTCAATTGGAAAGAGTGGGTAAAGAAAAAGTGGTGCTGAAACTCATCAGGAAGAGGAAAAAGAATTGGTTGGGTCACTGGCTGATAAGAAACTGCCTACTGAAGGCTGCACTGGAAGGAATGGTGAACGGGAGAAGAGTCAGAGGTAGAAGAAGGTATCGGACGATAGACGACATTAAGATATATATTAATCATATGTGGAAACAAAGACGAAGGCAGAAAATAGGAAAGATTAGAGAAAGCTGGGTTTGCAGTGAAAGACCTGCCCTTGGGCAGAACACTAAATAAATGAATGCTACCTCAAATATAGTATTTAGAACGCTTTAATATTTTGTTACTTTTCAATAACCTTATGAATTTCCTTAAAAATTCATAACCGAATGCAACGCAATGCGAGATCATATACTTATAATGTTTTGCTACGACCACAAGAGCTGAGAAGATAATGAGATAAAATAATATTCTTATTCGTGCGTTTATATACAAAGTAAAAGAATACCACGCCAATTTCTTTATTTTTATGGTTATTGGCATGTGACGTTACTGAAACTGACTAACATTATTAATATGAATGAATGAATGAAATGAATGAAATAGCCTTTGGATTTCCCGTGAAGGGCTATGGCCTCCTAAAAGGGGAGCTCTTTAGAGATCATGCGGTGAGCTAATCCGCATGACGGTAGATTCTGTTCTATATAAGTTTTGTTCGTCGTTTGTGTGTGTACACTTGCACTCTCACTCGATACTGGCAAACTGTAGCGATCTCCATTCTTCTCGGTTCTTGGCTGTTCTGGACCACAGGGGTCCAGCTAGGCTCTTGAAGAAGTCCGCCCATCTGGTCACATAGAATATAATTAAGACAGTCATCCTCTCTCTCTCCCTCTCTTCCGTTCTCTGAAGTTGATTGAGGACACATTTCCATTTAATCACACTTAACATCTGGAAGGCGGATTGCACATAAAAGTCTAAAATCTTATGATCGTTGTCAACATCATCGTTGTCGGCGTTGTTGTATGGAGACGACTTTGTTGCCATCGATTGCAATTAGAGTCAATCCCAGGAAACGTTCCCGATGTTTCTGTTGGCCGACCAGCAGACGTAGATGGGAGGATATATTAAAATGGATTTGAGGGAGGTAGGATATGATGATAGAGACTGGATTAATCTTGCAACCGCCGCGCCACTATTTGCATCCGCGAACTCACGGTGATTCGCCGGATTCAAACTTACTATGGTATATTCTATGACTATGTTCCAAGGAAGCTCTCTTCATCTAATGCAGTACTCATCAACTGATTTACACTGTGTAGTGTGCATCTCCCTACCTCAGGTCTGCACAAGGTTTGCGCTCTCCGAGGCGGCTCACAGCTCATGAGCGGAATACAGGTATTAGCTGCGCTCTGTATAGGGTGGACCGGAAGAAGGGATGATCTCGTACAAAATGTACACAGAAGGAAGTACATTACGAGGTTCATGAAATTAATTCCCGTTCAGTGTTTGCAAAACTATCTTGACTTATTAATTAATACAGAAATATTTATTTTATAGAAATAATAGAAATTTTATACCTACTTCAATGTTCAATATCATTTTCTTATATTTTTATTTATCAGTACATCAAAACGAGGTTTTATGCTGTTGGGAGCTGTAAGGAACAGTAGCCTACTGATCGTAATGAAACATCAGTTACAAATGTTCGATGTATGCCTTTATTAATGTTGATTATAGAAAACAGTTGCTCACAAATACAAATGTTGAGCCAAACATAGCAATCATTTTCACAGCCAGGCTGTGTAGTCGTGGATATTATTGCTAATGTTTAGTCTTGTAAAACTCAACCAAGCTAGTAGTATTATTCAAACGATCTTTAGCCCTGAGACCACATTGAAGATCAATAAGTCCGAGCTGTAAATCGTTAAATGTTATGTTGCATTTAACGATGCTCGCAACTGCCGAGGGTATATGATCACACTTAAAAGCAATCGACCTGGCCCGGAATCGAACCCGCAACCTCGGGCATAGAAGGCCAGCGCTATACTAACTGCGCCAACCAGGCCCACCTGTAGCTTATATCACATTGTTTCAACTGGTGTTGAAGGAATTTATTAGACAGACAGACAGACAGACAGACAGACAGACAGACAGACAGACAGACAGACAGACAGACAGACAGACAGACAGACAGACAGACAGACAGACAGACAGACAGACAGACAGACAGACAGACAGACAGACAGACAGACAGACAGACAGACAGACAGACAGACAGACAGACAGACAGACAGACAGACAGAGAGATAGATAGATAGATAGATAGATAGATAGATAGATAGATAGATAGATAGATAGATAGATAGATAGATAGATAGATAGATAGATAGATAGATAGATAGATAGATAGATAGATAGATAGATAGATAGATAGATAGATAGATAGATAGATAGATAGATAGATAGATAGATAGATAGACAGATTTATTTGTTCCATAATATTCTTACATTTGCTTTACAGCATAGAATTAAAAACATGTCCAATTCTTACGTTTAACAATAAAATGCAATACATATAAAATGCAAATATGAAATATGTACAGAATTAATACCTTAATAACAATAATATTTTATACAATGTAATATGTTTACCATTTAATATTATTATAATATTTACACAGTACTGTGAAATGTCAAGAATTTGTCTACAGAATAGAAAATGTGAGATAATAAGTAATTTTTTAGTTTTGTCTTAAATAATGCAGGGTTTTGGCTATGATTCTTAATGTCTTCAGGGAGACTATCGAACAATTTTATCGCCATGTAACGTACTCCCCTTTGAAAGCATGATAAATTTGGTGATGGCGTATGAAAATCATTCCTTCTGCGGGTATTTATACTATGTATGGCTGAGTTAGTTGGAAAATTTTCTTTATTACATAAGAGGAAATTTATTGTAGAGTATATGTATTGGTTTGTTAAGGTTAGAATCTCTAATTTTTTTTTAAATAATCTACATGATTCTCTAGCCTTTGCTCCAACTATTATTCTAATGGCTCTTTTTTGTAATAAGAATATATTTTTACTATCTACAGAATTTCCCCAAAATATTATTCCGTAGGACATAATGGAATGAAAATAGGTAAAATATATTGTCTTTAAGATACTGCTGTTTAGAAATTGTTGTAACGACCTAATTGCGAAGCATGCTGAGCTACGTTTGGGAGTTATTTCTTTGATATGATTTTTCCAATTTATTGTATTATTAATATGCAAACCAAGAAATTTGGTTGTTGATGTTTCTAGTAGAGGTATATTGTTGATAGTTGTGTCCAATGTTTCAGAGATTAAATTTGAAGTGGCTTTAAATTGAATTATGTTAGTTTTAATAATGTTTAATGCAGTTTATTGGTTGTAAACCAGTCATAAATTTTAAGGAGAATTGTTTCTGTTTTATATTTGAATGTGACAATGTTATTGTCTGTAATTATGATACTTGTGCCATCTGCAAATTGTATAGGATAACCTATTCCTTTTATTATGGGGCCAAGGTCATTTATAAAAATTAAAAAAAGAAGAGGCCCTAATATAGATCCCTGTGGGACCCCTGTATGAACATTTCCCATGTTGAAGTAGATTTAAAGGAGTTATTAAATGCGTTGATTTCTACTTTTTGTTTTCTGTTCAGGAGATATGACTCAAACCACTGATATGCTATGCCTTTAATACCATAGTATTCTAATTTTTGTAGTAGAATTTTATGGTTAATACAATCAAAAGCTTTGGAGAGATCACAGTATATCCTTCCTACTTGTAATTTTTTATTAATAGCTTCCAGAATTTTATCAGTTAAATTAAACGTCGCTTGCTCAGTTGATTTATTCTTTCTGAATCCAAATTGTTCCGGAATGAGAATGTTGTATCTATCAAGATGATGATATACTCTTTTATATATAACTTTTTCGAAGACCTTTGAGATAACTTTAAACTTCTTTCCAATTAAGACAAGACTTTTAGTAGGTTATTTTACGACGCTTTAGCGTCTGAATGAGAAGAAGGTGATAATGCCGGTGAAATGAGTCCGGGGTCCAACACCGAAAGTTACTCAGCGTTTGCTCATACTGGGTTGAGGGAAAACCCCGGAAAAACCTCAACCAGGTAACTTGTCCCGACCGGGAATTGAACTCTGGCCACCTGGTTTCGCGGCTAGACGCGCTAACCGTTACTCCACAGGTGTTGACCTTAAGACAAGATCTTGGAACCTTGAAATAAATTTATTTTGAATTTCAATTAATATTTGCACATAATCGTTTAACATGGCTTTATCACGAGCAGTTTCTATCTTTCGAAAGTAAGCCATATTACCTTCCCAAATCTGACTTACGAAAAGTGTAAGTTTACGACTCAAATTCCGTAATTTATTCAACATATCAACACTGAGCTGGCCTTTTCCCTGAAGAGATATATTTAAATTGTTGAAGATTAATATCTTTAGTATCTTTATGTCTGGTCTCGTAATGACGCATTATGTTATGTTTCTTCCTACCTTTCAAAATGTTGTGGCAGATAAAGCACTGAGTATTTACTCCAGCAGCTATGAAAAAATAAGCATTTTCCCATGCAACATTGAAAGAATTTGCCTGATCACCACTTATCCGTCTTTTAGATTCCTTCATACTGTACTGTAGTAGGGTAAGCAACGTGAAACAGTTACTGAGAATACACACTGCACTCCACTAGATAGCTGAGTGGTCGTTCCCTCTCCACTACATATAGCAAGTCTATGTCATTCTGACGTATCTTCCTCTCCGATTCGGCGAGCTGTAAACACAGCTCTCCCGCTCCGAAGGAGCGCGCGCGCTCGTTGAGCGCTGTTTGTGCAGGTATGCGGCCTAGCTCGCTCGCTTGCCCCGAACTACCGAGTGTATGGTAACGGAGCAGAGATTCCGTGAAGTGGCGATGTCTGTGATTTTAATGAGCAAGACATCGGACACGATTTGAATTAAGGAATATTAACTTTATTATTGCATTCGAATATTTATACATTACATAGGCTATGCAAACAGAATAAGACATTACATAGCGGAAGCACAATTGTTACATATTACTGGCACAATTTCAATTAAATATTTAATATTCAAATTAATAAAAAAAACTTTGTACACTATGTATTTCTAAACTAAACATTGATTTCCACTAGACACATAATATGCCAGATAAGTGCATTTATTGATGCATGATAAATTATACAAACTCATGTACACAAGATCCTTCGCACGAGCCCGTACGGCCATTCGTGCTGTAACTATGCACAGTTTGAATCTTCAAAGAAAACAAAAAATAATACTACTAATAATAAAATAGTAAAACAACAGTTATTATTATTACTACCGTTATCATTATCACAATTACAACTAATCTAACTTCAAACCAAATTTCACAAAAGTAATAAAAATGAAATAAATGTAAAATATGAAAAGAGAGAGAAAAACCACAGTGAAACATATATATATATATATATATATATATATATATATATATATATAAACATATATATATATATATATATATATATATATATATATATATAAACAATTCAATTCCTTATTGAGATTGCACGAAATAATCCAACTAATAAATATAAAGGTAATACATAAAAAATATACACACGCGATAAAATACAAATAAAAAAAGACACAATAAATACAAAAATAACATTATCCACTAATTACTTCATCATTCCAACACTAATTAATAACTCTTTCCCTAATTTCTCGGCTCCCTCCCCCTCGGCCAGTTCCACCCTCAACTGTCGAACTTTTGCCATAAATTTTCCCACACTGTCACAAAATTTAACGTTATTTAACATATTGTATGTTGCCAAGTGCCCCCTTCTAGATGTAATGAAGGACTCTGGCAGGAATCGTTTCCTCAGAGCTTCTGTGACTTCACACTCCGATAAAATGTGGTGTGATGTCTCGCCTTTACCGCAAAGAGAACATATTCTCGCCCCCTCTTCGTTGACGGTTTTAAGTGCCCTCCAGGCTCCTAGACGAAACCAGATTAAACCCTGTCTACCTTCTTTCCTACCTCCATAGAGATATAGTTCGGCCCCCCAATTTGTTTTGATCATCGATTGGATCTCCAGAGCAACCTTATCCTAACATTCCCATTCTGTTATTTGCCTGTCTATATCCTTCAGGCGTTTCTTGACTTTCCGCCAGACATTTCGCTTGTTCCTGCAATCTTCCCCGATTATAAATCCCATGCCTATTTCCTCCAACCCTCTGCGTAATCTACCTGCCCAGGTTACTTGGTCTCTCCTCTCGAGTTGCTCCCTATAACAGACCGCTCTAATAAGAGACTGATCTCCATGCACAATCCTCAAGTAGTACTTTAAAACTTTTATCTTGCATTCTATTGAGTCTCTATGGCGTCCGAATTCTCTTAGGATTTCGCTGTTAGCCGTTCCCCTCCCCACCCCCGCTATCCGTTTTAAAAAGTCGCTTTGTACCTGGTTAAGTTTTTCCGTTCTTCCCCAACCCCAAATTTCTGCTCCATACGTAATTGTAGATCTAACTACTCCGTTATATACTTTATCTAATAAATTTAGAGAGACTTCCGGGATTTTGTTACGTATCTTCAGCGTTTCCATCGCTTTTATCAGTGCCCTGTGTTTTGTAGAGTCTGTATGTTTATTCCATTTTCCGTTCATCGTCATTGTTACCCCTAAGTAAACAAAACTTTTCACGTTGTTCAGTGCTCGGCCTTCGTACGTCCAGGTCTCCGTTTTACTGTAAACATATCCGTTCTTAAAGGTCATCACATAATATGCATTAACTAAACCATGAATATAATGAATCGTATTATTTTAGGTTTCAAAAGAGATAAATAATTCAGATTTAGGTAGTACCAGCAGTAGTTGTCTTCGTCGTCATCGCCATCATCATCATCATCATCATCATCATCATCATCATCATTTCCTCAAAAATACTTTTTGAATATCGGACGAAAAAAAAACGTTAGTTCGAATCTATGAGATATAGAGTTTGTTAGGTCTGCAGAGTAATTCTCACTATGACATTGTTTCAATATGACATAAATATGACTTTTTATAAATATAAAATTTGACAATAATATGAAAACCATAAAAGTGTCCCGCCGCCGCTCGGCATCGAAAAATGGTACCCTGGCGCCGCCAAGGCCCACCAGGTCTGAAATACACCCCTGAGTAAGTCAAAATGTAAGAAATATTTAAGTATATTTTGTTTAGTTATTAAATTTAACAGAAGGTATTAAAATAATACTGATACTATGTTTAGTCGACTTGTTTGATTTTTCGTCCAATATTACAAACTTATGCTATGAGATCCTACAGTTGGCAGATAGTGATTAAGGTTCGTGCATATGAGAACTAATTTTCCATGAACTCTACTTCTCTGGTGCTCTTAACAAGGAAACGCATACGATGTAGGACAAACATGCAGCTTTTGAAGACTGTAACAGCTCTCGTTACCTCTAATTTTCAGCTATCAATGGTTCACATAATTCAGCGACATAATTTGTGTAATTTACTTTCTTAATCCCAATGAGATAGAGTAATATGGGAATATATGACTTCTTATGCAGTGCAGTATTCGCCTGAATACCTCTTAGCAGCGTATTATTTGTACGAAATTATAGGCTTAAATCACCATCATTCATCGCCGATTCGTTTTCCTCCCATGCGAGAGAGCGGTCGGATATCCCCACTAAACATACGCGCTGCGATCGGTCATAATGCCGATGAGATATATATGCCGAGCACTGCTGTTTCTCATGGGTCCTTTTCTTTTTGGATGTGAATATTATCTATCGAAAATTTTGTTCATCATTTCAACTGGAATTATTTCAAAATTATGTGTACAGCATTTCATTTCTTATCTTTACATTATTTCTTTCTAATTGAGACAGGGAGATCAAAAACCCACTAAATCCAATTTTTAACAAAATTGAGTTGTGGGCTGGATGATGCTTTTTAGTTTGTTCCGCATGCGTGGAAGGTAATAATACACTAATTTCGACATTCATCTGCATAGTGGGGGCTGTTTTAAAACTCGTGGAAGTCAGAACTCCACTTACTCTATGGATTAAGAGAGTTTATGCATTGCAAGCTTAATTTCCCGGTAGGTGGCAACACTATCGCTCAACCAGCTGAGTGAAGTGATACGGTATTCAGAATTTCACAAAATCGATGAAGTCCATGTAAGTAAGACTATGAAAGGCACAATATGGAGTCGATTTAACTTCCAGAAACACAATACAGATGCATCGTTCCCCAGTCAACTAAAGCATTGCCATTGAAAGAAGAAAGCAAAAGGATTTGCAAAATTTAATGCAGTTTATTTCTGAAGAAAGTAGGCTGAATTACGAAACTCTGTTTGAGGACAGTAATAATCTAGAATCTAGATGCACAGGACGAACATGAGAGTGAGAGAAAAAAAAAACAGAATCTGTAACATTAATCAGACTGTGTTAACATTTTAATATTGTTTGTGGTTTTATTTGTGTATTTTCATGTTCTTTATGGTAATCTGTGATTTTCTGTCTCATATATTCTTGAACTCTTCTATTCCTTCGTACTTGTCGTCTAGCTTCAATTAACTTTCTTCCCACCACAATCTGAACACACGCTCTAGTCATGAAACAATACTAACAATACCATCCCATCGCACCTCCTCATACTCATCCTCTTTCACAATAGCCCTGCCAAGACTCTGGAATTCGCTACTTGCTAGCATCAGGGACTGTCGAAATAAAATTTAATTTAAACGCAAACTTACTAGGCACTTGGTCAATAATTGCGACTGGTTCAGACATGGTTTCTTGTAAATAGTTTTCTTAATCTATTACAAAATATTTTAATATTCCGGTAATTTCATCACTATAGAATTTTCTTATTCTAGGTTTAGTTTATAATTCAGTAAATACAAAAAATATTGATGTAGATTCATTTTCCGGGCTGAGAGGCCGTGGTCTATTAGTTGGTTTTATACCAGACGTTTCGTCTGCAACTGCGGCAGACATCTTCAGTGGAGTGGTATCCGAGGTCGCAAGACTATTCTCGGCGTACCTGAGGCAACTGATCCTGTGTCTAAAAAAAAAAAAAAAAAAAAAATCGTAGGAGAATTGGGAGGAAAATTTAAAAGGTACGCAAAATGCGTCCCTGCAAGGGGTTGGGGGCTGTACAAAACTAAATATGTGAGCTCCAAGCCTGTTGGCCACTAGTCTCACTCCGGGTTACGCTGCTCCCCTGAAGGAGCTCTAGAAAATTTTGAAGGGGAAGCCGAAATTGGACGTAACCTCTTAGGTACCACATACGCGAGGGGGGCTGAGACTGATCAATTGATCACGGAACGGGGCGAGGAGGAGTTGGCTGGTGTGTGCCGTTAGGATGGCAAGACGCCGTCATCTGTTGTTCGATGACAAAGCAGGTGAAGGCCGTCGGAAGAAGCGCCGTGAAATCTAAACTGCAATTTGAGAGGTCCCTGTCCTTTCAATTTGCGACTTATTGAGTGACCTCGTATGTTTAATATACTATTAATATTATCTGAAATAGGGCATACATAATTTATAAGAAAGGTGGAATATATATGGGGAAGGGCATATAGGTCCGTGGCCCATTTCTTATAGGGCTCATCCCGACATTTGTCTTACGCCTGAGGAAAACCACGGAATACCTTAGGCAGGATGAGTTGTCTCATATAAGAGACTAGCCAATTTGGCTATTATGTTGGAGGTCATGAGCCTTGTTGATTTGTCTCAATTTCGAGACCAGCCATTTGGCTATATGATGGCTCAATTGCGAAGAGGGGGGAGAGATGTGATTGTTAATTAGGGGGATTCATGGGGATATGAGTGCAGGTCCGTGGCCCATTTCTTTTAGGGCTCATCCCGACATTTGTCTTAGCGCCTTAGGAAAACCACGGAAAAACCTTAGGCAGGATGAGTTGTCTCAATATCAGAGACTAGCCAGTTGGCTCTTAGGTTGAATGACTCTATGAATCGATGGATATATACTAGCCAATTGGCTCTATTAGATTTCCATCGATCAACAAAAGTAGATAAGGTTATGGAGGGATTTTGTTTAGCCCAGTTAAGACAAGGTCATTTTACAGCGGTTGCACTATCCAAGGAGTCTCATGGAGTTGAGTCGTAGCTACCAAAACCTGGGAGTAGCGCCAGCCTCCCTGTCCTCCTGTCTCAATAGTATAGCTAATGGACCTGTCTGGTGTCTACGCCGTAACCTAGGATCATACTGGCCGAGGCCAGATATGAGCGGGTTGGGGTTAGCACGAGCTTCCGCATACAGGTTCCTAGCCAGTCGAGCAATGAACTCGTCTATGGTTGGCAACTCTAGTTCATCATGGAACTTTCTTCTCGAGGCGACTCGGGGGAGATGGGTAATGAGTCGAATCACCTGGTTTTGGACAACTTGGAGTTTACGGAGATGGGTCACTGCCGCAAACCCCCATGCGGGTGCGGCATAGGTAATGACAGAGCGAATGAGGGCCTGATACATGGTAAGTCCTACCCTCAGGTTGTCAGGAGTTAAGGCCGCCAGAATGGGATAGTGTCTAACTATCAGCCCGTTGGCCTTACGAAGAAGGGATTGGATGTGATCTCATCCTGTGTCTGGTTGTGCGGGCGTATTTATAGTGCGGCTCGCGGGCCGAGGCCTGTTGTCGCTGCGGTCCGCGCCGCTTTGTTCGCTGCTCCCGTTCTGGGTTCCGTCCTTTTGTTGTAGTGGCTTCTTATCTGTTCTGTTTAGGACCGGGTACCAACACTTGCGGCGCGGACCGCAGCGACAACAGGCCTCGGCCCGCGAGCCGCACTATAAATACGCCCGCACAACCAGACACAGGAAGATCTTCGGTTTCGCAGCGAACGCAGCCCATCGGAGAACTTCAAAACAGCGGCTACAAGTTAAGACAGCGCAGCAGCCCAGCAGCTCTCGGCCAGTGAGAC
Organism: Periplaneta americana; assembly: GCF_040183065.1. NCBI lineage: Eukaryota > Metazoa > Arthropoda > Insecta > Blattodea > Blattidae > Periplaneta > Periplaneta americana. The sequence continues at coordinate 97,050,525 of NC_091123.1, forward strand.
TCGAATTGCCGAGCACAGGCCACGTGATCGGCACTTAAGAAGCAGACAACTGGTCCACGTGCCGCACAGGCGCGCAGCGCGAAGATAGCCGCGCAGCCCACGGAGGGCTGCGTGCACTAATCTTCCCTAGGCCAGGCGGATCCCGGTCGGGGATTGGGTCCTCTCTCGAGGAGACCCCTAGCCGTCCTTGGTCCTTAGGCAGGCTTCCTGCTAGGGAGAGACTCCGCGCGTTACTGGTTCACGCACTCCTTGGAGTGACGGTACCGGTCCCGGAGTAACTGCCTAAAGGCAGGGCCCTCGGGCTAATTTGCTTTCTGCCCTCCATTCTTGAACTATTGTCCGGCCCTTCTGAGGGCTAAGCTAAATTTCGTCCGGCCCTTCTCAGGGCCTACGAGAGAAAGCGAATCACACCGACGGTCCCCGGCGGGCTCCATAGCGCTTTCTACGGTAGCTAACCGGGCTAGGCTCCGGCGACCGGTCGGGCAGAACTGCTGGGCTTCCACCCCTAGTGGGACAGGGGCCTAGCAGGTACTTGCACTGCGGACGGCGTGCCGCTTAGGGACATTCCCCCTCGATCTTCGAGATCGAATAATGACCCGTGTTAGGGAAAAGAAGGTCATGAGCCCATCTGAAGTCGGTGGCGTTCGGCGGTTGCTTAAGTGCACTGATCAAGCAGGACCCACTGCGTCGTATTTGATAGTTCAGCCTAAACCCGCGGCCCATACTCCTCCACCTCCCCCGAAACGCCGAGGCCTGCGCTCGACGGGACCAGTACGGACACCGCCGATTCCAGTGCCAGTCGCAGAGATTCTAAATCTGCGGCCCTCCCAGACTCTCCCAGTCCCCTCAGGACTAGTTAGAAAGCCGGCTGACCAGTGCAAGCTGGCAGCTTCCAAAGTCGCAGACGCGGCTATTGCAGTAGTACCTGGTCCGAGTGGTCTTCATAGACCCAGTGATAAGGGCAAGTCACTAGTGGAGCCGCAGCCAGGCCCGTCGGGCTCTAATGCGCCACAGGCCAAGAAGGCCAATATGAAGAAAAAGAAGGGCACAGCTTGCCCCGAAGAATGCGGCTCTCCCACCGCAATTGCCCTGAGTGAGGGAGAGAGAATTATCCTCTCTAACTTAGAGAAATTAACGGCCCCTCAAGCCAATAATTCTGCACAACGAGACGAGATACAGGATGCGGAACTTCCCCCCGTTCCTGAAGTTCAACAGGAAATGGATACTGCTCCTGAAGTAGTAGATGTTCCTCCGCGACCCCCTTCCCCCGCTCGTACTCACGTTTCGGAGAGTGAGGACGAAGATCGAGAAGGCGCTGCTGAGACGGCATTTACTAGGAGACGGGGGGACATTCCCCCAGTCATTATTACCCCGGCTTTTACAGGTTCATTAGGCCGATTGAACCTTGAGTTCAAAGCGGAGTACGAACCGCTAGGAATGTGCTCATACCGGACGCGTGGCGGGACGGCTGTGAAAACCATCTGCGACAGGGACTACGCAAATCTCTGCAGGTTCCTGACAGATCGGCGAGTAGCGTTTAACCTGCTTCGCCCGAAAAATGAGAAGCCTCTTCGTTTTGTACTGAGAGGAGTCGACATTCATACCACAGAGGAGGACATCCAGGGCGACCTGGATTTCCAAGGCATCACCGTCCGGCGAGTGATGAGGATGCACTCCTCTAGGACGAAGACCAAACTTCCTATGGTCATTGTGGATATAGACAACACCCCCGAAGGCCGGGATAGAATTAGAGCCCTACGGCAGTGTTGCCTGATGCGGATTACGGTTGAGGACTATGTCCCCAGCAAGCGTCCGCCTCAGTGCAGCAACTGCCAATGGTATTACCACAACCAGGCTAGTTGCAGAGCACAGCCAATGTGTCGGGCTTGCGCACGCCCCCATAGAACTAGAGACTGTCGCAAGCCCAACAATGTCCCTGCTACTTGCACACTCTGTGGCGGCGCTCACACCGCCAACTACGGAGGTTGTCCTGTAGCTCTCCAAGTTAGGGATGCCACAGAAGGATCGAGCAGGGCGGCCCGGCGGAGGAGAGCAGAGCTCGAGGAACAGCGGACGCTCCAATACGAGTGGCTCCGACAGCAGCGGGTAGAGCGAGCTGCCAGGCAACAGCAGCTGTTCCTGGAACAGCAGCAGCAAGCTCGAGCCCCTGTGAGGGAGCCCCGTGAGGTGTCACGCATGGAACTCGGGCGGGTCCGTCAACAGCAGCAGCAGACGGTAATCCCTCCCCTGCTAGATATGCCCGTCGCGCCTATGTGGTCGACCGTGGCAGCGACAATCCCCAATCCTGCTGCCAATAGTGGAGAACCATTATCCCAGCGCCCTAAGCGCAACAAGGGCAGCAGAAAAGTCACTAAGACTACCACGGCAGAGCCCACCTCAGCCCCTGTCCCACCAGCCCAGCAGGAAGCTGTTGCAAGTACCTCGAAAGGCGTGACCGATCCAGGTGCTACCCTCGAGCAAGTTCAGAACTTTGCTGAGGCGGTGCAACTAGCTAACCCTAACCTGCCGCTCGCCCCAATCCTAGAAGGATTAACTAGGGTGATAGTTCTCCTAATGGAGAATCCTATGTCCGCCCTCCCGGAGTTATTTAAACTCCTAACCTCCCTCGTTTCCCCTAATGGCCAGACGAAATGACGGAGCTGCTAGGATGTGTATATGGAACGCCAGGGGCCTTGGACATGTTAGAAACGAGTTTAGGGCATTTCTGGACGTAAATAATATAGACATAGCATTTGTAACGGAAACGTTCCTGACACCCCAAGTAAATTTCAGATGCGCGGGGTTTAAAATTTATAGATTGGATAGACCAGTTAGAAGAGGCGGAGGTGTAGCGGTGTTCGTTCGATCTACTATCGCGCACTGTGAGTATCTCCTTCCCCAGCTAGCGACGTTAGAGGCAGTAGCTATTAGAGCCTACATAGGTAGAATCCCCTTTCTACTTATGGCTGCCTACAGTCCCCCGGGCACACTCACTGAACGGGATTTAAAAATAGTGACAAGTCTCACAGATAGGTTCATAGTCGCCGGCGACTTCAATGCGAAGCACGCTAGCTAGAACTGTAGACGCCCCAATCGGCAGGGCGATAGACTTTTTCAACATTCCACAGGAAACGGGTACGTTGTGATGGCCCCTAGGGACCCCACACACGTACCAGATGCTGCTAATCAAGTTCCCGATATCCTAGATATTGCTCTGGTAAAAGGTCTCACAACCAGGGCGAGATTAACAACTCTGGATGATCTTCCATCCGACCACCTACCGGTGATCATGGAGATCATGCACCCAGTCGAACTCTCCCCAACCGCTGAGAAATTCAATTACAAGGCGGCTGACTGGGTGTTCTTTCAAGACCAGGTAGCCGCTACGCTTCCATCACTCCCGCCCGAAGTTACTCCGGCAGGGATAGATAGGTCAGTTAGCGACCTGACGGAGTGAATTAAAAAGGCAATGGATGCAGCAATACCGAAACGGTCTCTACAACCAGGACGGATGCAGCTGCCAGCCTATATTAGAGACCTAAAGATCGCCCGCAATAGAGCCAGGACATTGTGGAAGCGTACTAGGTTAGATGAACATAGAGTAGAGATGAACCGCTTGCGCAGGCGGATCAGTGAGGCGGTCCACGAAACGGTCGTGGATGCTTGGAAATCCAAGGTTGAGACGATGGACAGCAGAAACATGTCAGATGTCTGGCGTGTATCTCGAACTCTGTCCAATCCGTCTCAATCTATACACCCATTAATAGTCGGTCCAGATGTCACGGCCTTTACTCCTGAGGAGAAAGCTACCGCACTGGCAGACGTTCTAGAGACCACTTTTCAACCCGTGGAACAAAATTTAAACTTACCCCATATCAGAGCTGTTGAGGAATCGGTTCGAGACCTCCTTAGCAGGGAGCCGGAAAATGGGATACGACCTACGAACACCCACGAGGTCGCCCATTTCATTCGTCGCCTCGGCCCTCATAAGGCCGCAGGAGCCGACGGTATCCAAGGAATTACATTGCAGCATCTCCCAAGGTCAGCTATGAAGCGCATAGCAGAAATAATTAATAACATCTTGGCTTCCGGTCACTATCCCATTCCCTGGAAAGAGGCTCACGTAGTTCTCTTTCCAAAGCCCGGAAAGGATAAGACGAATCCAAGCAACTATAGGCCTATTAGTCTCCTCAGTTGTCTCAGCAAACTGGCGGAGAGGGTCATACATAGACGCCTCACTGAAGTAGTGTTGCCCCAAATCAGGAACAAGCAGTTCGGCTTCCACCCTGGTCGTTCCACTACACTCCAGGCACTCCGCATGACGGAGGACATTACCTGGGGCATGAGCACGAAGCGTGTCGTAGCTGCAGCTTACCTGGACATCGAGCGAGTATTCGACAAGGTTTGGCATGAAGGGCTCCTGGTTAAGCTACTGGGCATGGGAGTCCCAGATGGAATGGTACGCCTCATTTCAGATTACCTCCGAGGCCGTACATTCAAGACCCGAGTAGGCACTAGTTTCTCCACCCCTCGTGAAATTCACGCAGGAGTCCCGCAGGGATCGATTATCGGTCCCATACTTTTCAATATATTCATTAATGACCTCCCGTTTCGCTATATCCACGGCAGAAGTAGCCATCTGTATATCTATGCAGATGACACTGCCCTCTTGGCGATGGGCAAAACCTACAGGTTAGCGTCCCGTAGATTGCAGTCGATCTTAGATCACCTCCAGCCGTGGTTCCACGACTGGAGAATCAAGGTCAATGTAGATAAATGTCAGGCCATACTCTTTTCACTAAGAGCGAGGCTCGAAGACATACCACCTCCACCCACACTTTTCGGACAAGCAATGCCGTGGATGAACCAAATTAAATACTTAGGGATCATTATGGACTCTCATCTTACGTTCCGAGATCATATCCATTCCCTTCTTCGTAAGGCCAATGGATTGATAGTTAGACACTATCCCATTCTGGCGGCCTTCACTCCTGACAACCTGGGGGTAGGACTTACCATGTATAAGGCCCTCATTCGGTCTGTAATAACCTATGCCGCACCCGCATGGGGGTTCGCGGCAGTGACCCATCTCCGGAAACTCCAAGTTATCCAGAACCAGGTGATTCGTATCATAACACATCTCCCGCGAGTCGCTTCGAGAGAGAAGTTCCACGATGAGCTAAACTTGCCAACCGTAGACGAGTTCATTGCTCGATTGGCTAGAAACCTGTATGAGGCCGCTCGTGCCAGCCCCAACCCGCTCATATCTGGCCTTGGCCGGTATGATCCTAGGTTACGGCGAAGTCACCAGACAGGTCCACTAGCTATTCTCTTAAGACAGGAAAACAGGGAGGCAGGTGTCACCCCCAGATTTAGGTAGTAGATTATTAATTCATGACAATCTAATAAGCAACCGCTGTGAAATGGCCTGCTCTAACTCGGGCTATAAATCCATTCTATCCCTCTTACAGGTCTACGGAGTGAAGAGTCAATTGACTAGTCTCCGGATCTGACAGAAACCATCAAAAAGCCAATTGGGTAATACCGTTATGATGGTTAAATAACTTGAGCTAACATATCGTCCCCAATAAATCCGTTTTGCTGATCGATGGAGTTGTAATAGAGCCAATTGGCTAGTCTACATCCATCGAATCAAGTCATTTTACCTAAGAGCCAACTGGCTAGTCTCTAAAATTGAGACATCTCATCCTGCCTAAGGTTTTTCCGTGGTTTTCCTAAGGCGTTAAGACAAATGTCGGGATGAGCCCTAAAAGAAATGGGCCACGGACCTGCATTCACTTCCCCAGACATTGGTGACGGCTCAAGATTAATGATTGTTCACATCGAACTCGGGCCCTGGCAGGGTTCAATCGTCCCCTTGTACAGATCACTGGAGCCATCAAGGAGCCAATTGGCTGGTCTCCTGATCTGAGAAAAATCATCAAAGCGCCAATTGGCTATTGTAAGATTAATCCTTACGCGTTCGAATCTTCAAACAGCCAAACTGGCTATCACCGTTTCGTGCCTAGACTTCTCCTCCATCGCGTCTCTCCTCCGGATCAGGTCGCTATACTTCTGCCCCTCCTCCCCCCCGTATGTTGTAGCTAATCAGTTATGTCCATTTTCGGCTTACCCACTGGAAATTTCTAGCGCTCCTTCACTGGGGGGGCGAAACCCGAAGTGAGACAAGTGGCCAAGAGGCTTGGAGCTCACATATTCAGTTTTTCACAGCCCCAACTCCCCCCTTGCAAAAAGGACGTGTTTTCACGTACCTTTAAAGTTTCTCCTCCCACTTCCCCCCACTCATTCATTCAGACACAGGATCAGTTGCCTCAGGTACGCCGAGAAGAGTCTTGCGACCTCGGATACCACTCCACTGAAGATGTCTGCCGCAGTTGCAGACGAAACGTGTGGTATAAAACCAACTAATAGACCACGGCCTCTCAGCCCGGAAAATGAATCTACATCTATAGACTCCGGCCGTGAAAGCCTACACTGCAACAAAAAATATTCTTTGTTCTTAACTTCTATGATAAATTGTCTAGCTTTCATTAATCAGGTAATCTTTTCGTACTTTCATCTTTATTGTAATTTTTAATTGAATATTAATTGTAATTTTATTACTGATATTGTAGTTATAATCCCCTGGTAGAGGGGCAGAGAAGGCCTGACGACCTTATCTCTACCAGGTTAAATAAATAATATACTAATACTAAATACTATATTTGAAATTAAAAAATGTAACAATGTTAATCTTAATAATAAATTTCCATTTTCTCGTATATTTCAATGCTTCATAAGGGAATTATGATATACTTATCTTTTTTCTTCACATGGCTCACATTCATTCACTTTTCTTAATTCATACACTGTGGAAATCAGAAAACCACTAACTCCAGCAGTGTATATTTCAAATTGTAGAGTAAGAGAATGTAAACATTTAGGTTTTGAAGTACGGTATTTAATTGATTAAGAATGTAATTTTACACAATATTAATAGATAAATATATAATATTTAAGTTAGTAAGAGAAATAATAAGTTTTTTCTCTCTCCTGTAAAATTCGGTTTATTGGAGTTAGGGAATTTTTGATTTCCCTGTCTCAAATTTTTATTCTCTTTTTCAAACGTTTATACAAATTTTTCTAATATTTCTGCATTTGGTTATCTAAGTCTCCAAGCGAAATTGTAGGTATGTATGGAGTATAGATCGACGGCATCCGACCCTAGTACACAGTTCAGGTCTGCCGGTCAGTGAACACGCGAAAAAAAAAAAAAAAAAACTGGGCGCTTGGAGATCAGTGTACTAATAGAAGGATTTGGTAGTCAGCATTTCATTATGAAAGAACATGTATTTTATCAAAAAAATTTTTTTTTTCATTTCAAACATTTAAAATGTTTAAATTCATTCATTGTAATGTGTAGAGACTCGTAAAGCACACAGTCATAATTTCTTCTATTTCAAGTTTCTCCTGAATTTAATGTTTTTTTTTTTTTGCGTTTGTTAATTTCAACCTTTAGCTAATCTAAAGTACGAGGCGCATCCAGAAAGTAAGTTTCCCGATTTTTTCCCCTTGAAAGTAAATGTAATTAGCCGTGTTAATTGCGCATGCGTAACAAATCTATGCCGTATCAATCATATGCCAGCCGGACAGGTCCCGCCTGGTGCCAGTAGCGTGACAGCAGTGGTCCGAAATGGAAGCTCTTATTCCTTTTCCCGCCGCCTGCGAGATTCGGTCGGTGTTAAAGTTCTTTAATGCACAAAGCATTGCGCCAATTGAAATTCATCGGCAGCTCTGTCAGGTCTATGGGCCGAACATCATGAGTAAGAAGATGATGCGTCGCTGGTGTAGGCAGTTTTCCGAAGATCGTCAAAGTGTCCATGATGAAGAGCGCAGTGGGCGACCGTCCCTTATCAATGATGATCGTGTTGAGCTGGTGCGGCAGTGCATCATGGAGAACCGTCGCTTCACGATTACGGAGCTGAGCAGCCATTTCCCGCAGATATCGCGATCCTTGATGCATGAGATTGTCACTAAGCACCTGCTGTTCAAATGTGTGTGCCAGGTGGGTGCCGAAAAACCTGACACCCAAACATAAAATGCAACGTTTAGGAGCAGCACTGACATTTCTGCAACGGTATCACGATGACGGCGACGAGTTTCTCGACAGGATCGTCACGGACGATGAGACTTGGATTTCGCACTTCACCCCGGAAACCAAGCAGCAGTCAATGCATTGGCGGCATAGTGGATCTGCGGTGAGGACGAAATTAAAACAGACGCTGTCGGTACCGAAAGTGATGTGCACGGTGTTCTGGGACAGGAAGGGCATTCTGCTCATTGACTTCCTTCCAAGAGGTGAAACAGTGAACGCTGACTGTTACTGTGAAACACTGCGAAAATTGCGACGTGCCATTCAAAACAAGAGGCGTGGAATGCTTACTGCAGGTGTTGTGCTCCTCCATGACAATGCTCGTCCACATATGGCTCAGCGTACAGCAGCTGTTTTGACGGAATTTGGCTGGGAGTTGTTTGATCATCCACCCAACAGTCCTGATCTTGCTCCCAGCGATTTTCACGTTTTCTTGCACCTCAAGAAATTCCTGTCCTCCGGTGAGCGTTTTGGCAACGACTAAGAGCTGAAGACGTCTGTCACACGCTGGTTCCATTCACAGGCGGCATAGTTCTACGACAGACGGATACAAAAGTTGATCCCACGATATGACAAGTGTCTCAATTCTGATGATGGCTGAAACATTGCTGTACCTGTTGCCAATAATTGTTTTCCTGACAGTGTGTTCTTTTTTTATTAAATAGGGAAACTTACTTTTTTTTGGATGCGCCTCGTATCTTAATGCATTTTCACTTATTGTATAAATCAGGAATAGATAAATTCCGGGGAGTATGTAACCATGGCGACTAAAATTTTTTATCTGGTGTCTGAATTGTTTATTGAGTTCAAAATTTTGATAGACTTCGAATTATTTTGTTACTACGACTAATACATAATGTTAACAAAACCGGATGTAGGAAGAAATTCGAATGTGCTGTTTAGATTAATATCGTTACCTTTGTTGCCCAACTCAAGATATTGTCGCTACATAGCTTCATTGAAGATACAGAGAGTCTCTGAGAGCGTTTGTTTGCACTGCATAGATATTTAATATTGTTTAATATTTTTCAGTAAATGTATCTTTATCGTAACTCGAATGGTTTTCTAACTGGATGTGTGTGGGCAAAATGTGCTGGCTCCTGAAATTGTTTAGTTCCGTCTAACCGTGGCAAAAAATTATTAAATGCAAGTGGTATTTTGTACATGAGTACTATCCCTCTCGTTCACCGACTTACAGACACAGGCACACGAATAGGTGTAAACAAGCAGTACCGGAGCATATGGATAGAGACTGCAGCGTCAACTGTGGACTTGGAACATGGTCTCCGTACGAAGCAAAGCTATAAGCCAGCGATGTTAAAAGCAAGCACATATAACCTAGAAATCGCTTGCGGGCGTCAGATGCTAAGTAAGACACGGTCAGGAGATTGGCAAGATGAATCGTGTAGGAACCTGCTGATTGCAGAGGAACAGGAAAACAGTGGTGTACAAATAGTATGCGAACGTCAAGCGGTAGACTAAATGTGATATGAGCAACAGCATTTTATAAATACAAAGATATCCGTGGTTATTTTCTACATTGCTTTGTGAAAATATAAGTAATAGTTGAATATGACACGATTGAAATTAGTAACATAAATAAACAACGTTCTATCAAAAAATATAATGCCACATTATGACATAACAGGCACTTTAAAGTAACACCGTGTTCAATATTCAGTTATAAATTTGTACTACCTAAAATATAAATTATGTTTTTCCACCGATTTCGAAATACAGTGATAATTCTTCTGTAAGCACGAGGTTTTAATTTATACCTCGAACAAAAGCTACAAGCTGCAAAGTGTCAGACACTTCTGTGTTTTCATCAAGAAATAGTGAGAAACAAAATAACAGATTCTTTACATAAGTATTTACTTTTTATCTTCAGTATCCCATGACAAGTCTTGTATCCTCTTGACTACAATGTTTCATGATAAAAATATATACTTTCCGTACTTTCTTATATCTTTGGGAGATATTTTGGCTACAGATTCTGGAATACAACTCTTGCAATTTTGAGGGACACAACATAGCTAACTGATAATGGCATACAGATTTCAACAGATATTTCAGTCTGCAAAATAAGGAAAGTGCATAACCTAATAAACTGTTATGAGATGATTGAGATTTAAAAATCAGAAATGAAAATGAGCCTACAAATTAATAATTAATTGCGTATACTTACATCAGAAGTAAATTCTTTAAGTTACAGTTTGTGGTCACCTTCAATATTTTTATAATTTTCTTCGTTATATTTTTCGCAATGTCTTTCCACGTTACATTCTTTGGTGATGATTTTTTTGTATATTATGCACTGTGTGTCCCCACCACTTCTTTTTTACTCAAAAATAGATCTCCATTCTGGGTTAAATTTACTTTATGCTCTCTTATATGTCACGTACGTACGTGCTGCACACCCCTGGCCTACAGCTTCCACTAACCCCTATTAGTAAACTAGCCCGTTCGTCTAGTATGTTCCTCTCTAATGTCCCGAAGAGAGCTGCGGGAACAACGAAATCTAAAGCGCGCGCTTGCGCCTATGGGCGTCAATTGACGTGGCTGCTATAAGCTATATAATATGCTTGACGTACACCTAACTTGTATACAAACTAACCTAACGCGGGACTCTTGTTATGAGTGACAAAACCAGTTGGATTTATTTCACTATATCAATAGTAAATTTTCGTTCGGTATGACACTGTGTTATATTGAAGACGCCTGTAATACAGTATTTGTAATTTTTTGGCTAATAAAGATCTTTATTAATATTATTAGTGTCATTATTAAGTTTAATGAAAATTATCAATTGAGTAACATATCTTCTATTGTTATTATTATTATTATTATTATTATTATTATTATTATTATTATTATTATTATTATCTTTAATTTATTAATTTATATGCGGTATAAATATGAAGTATAAGTATTGTCGTCGTTTCTGCAATAACTCTTATGTGACATATTTGTCGATTTTCAGACTTTTGCTCTATTAAATAACTTAAATAGTGATGCAGCAAATAATAAAATATCCTATATGTAACTTATATTTCTTTGTTTCGAAAATGTAAGAACTCATAGTCTCCTATGAATGGCTACCATAGGATGAATAAATGTGTTTTTTTCTTCCTATTGAAAAATTTTATATTTTGCACATAGGAGTTATTGCAGTAACAACGACGATATTTAAAGATATTTACTGAAACGACACGTGTTTGTCTCCATCACACCCACGACGTGGCTTTTGGTATGTCTGTCTTTGTTCAGTCATTTTTTTTTTACTTTTTCTGTATTGCATATCCGCGGATCACTTTGTAAGATAATGATACGCATGAAATAGGCTATCATTCTTTTACTCGAAAAATAGTTTATTTTATGTAAAATCACAAATTTACTGAAATCATAATTAAAAAAGTTTCCTAGTAAATTATTAGTCACCTAAGTTTAACAATGTAACTGTACGTTCATCAGTAACATTTTTATTTTAGTGAAATTAATATCTAAAATATTATTACTACAATGTAAAATTATAATAAAGAAAGATATACAGGTTCATAAACATATACCTTTTAGGATAAAGAGCAAACAGTGGTAAATACCTACTTGTTTCAGACTCCGCTTACTGGTTGATTGATGAAGTTCTTGATGTCTCAGTTGACGGCAGGATCAACAAGTTTGTTGTTTGTATTTATACTGGAGTACGTGTGGATATTGGAAGTAAATGTACATGATATTATACTTAACAAATTTGTCGGGTTTAGAGGGTAAGAAGACATCTGTAAGAAAAGAATTATGATTAATTTAGTTAAATTTACTTAATGAACATAATGTATCAGCTTTGTGGATTCTTACACGTGTTTCTGTAGCTCAGTCATGTTAATTGATGCCCATAGGCGCAATCGCGCGCTTTAGAGCTCAGGAGAACCTGAGCACTTTACAGCGAAAAGGAAAGAGACAGACGAAAGAGGCAGTATATGCCACTTGGTCGAGCTATATACAGAGATGGCCAGCACTGATTCAATGGATAAAGAGAAGAGAACTTATTAAGACTGTATCCATGTTAAGTATTAGATTTGTCTGAAAAGTATAAGGGCATTATAACAATGTAAGTTTTAATGTGTAAATACGTATTAGTGTAAATACGTAGTACATTGAGAAATGTTATGGTTATAATTTTTACAGTGATCACACTGAAGATAGCGTATTAAAATTTTGAAAATATTTGCCTGGAAAAGGTTTGTAAGGAAATAAATTAACAAAGCAATTACTGTTCCATCATGAACAAAAGATATATGCCGACGTGTTGTAAAATAAGTCTGCCCTTTAGCTTCAACAGATTTCGCTTAAAAGCATAATGCGGTAAGAGTTTTGTTATGCAATATTTGTTACAGTTGAAACATATGCAGTACCTAGATAACTTTGCTTTGTACTATAATATTGTTTTGATTAGTTTATTGATTACTTTTATAAGGCTAAAGATATCATCAATATCAATTCCAAATTACGTCATACTTAATCTCTTTTTCTGGATATCAATCTCTTTACGAATCATGTGTTTCATTCACTTAGTACAGCATACTTGTACTACTATGGAATTTTTGTGAATATTCCTTCTTAACTCTTTATTATTTTATTAACGTTTAAAGCACAACTGCAATATTAAGAAATTGGTGTTAATAGTTGTTTTACAGACAATATAGTAAATAGTTTTTACACCACTGTTTTTTTCATGCTTATTCTTATACTTAACCCTTCCTCCTTCCATATCTAGTGCTTAAAGCCTGCGCACGACGTCAAGGTCAGAAAAATGCGCTTGCTTTGACATAACTGGTGTAGATTGTAGGCTCTTTGAAGACATTCAATTATGGTTTGAGTTGTATGGTCTATGTTTTAAATACAAAAGAGTCAGACTTTGGATTTAGACTTTTTAATCATATTTTTTTTATCGTCCAGTTATGATACAATTTTTCTAAATTTCCCACGTTCTTATTGTGAAATAATTTAGTCCTCTCGTATTCAAGATTATGTCTGAATCATTGTACAGAAGATCTGACGAACATGAATGGGCTCAGCTAACAAAACAAAGTCCTCCTGACAACTTAGGCACGGTGATTGATCAGACTTCTATAGCGAATCCATTTCCTTTCGAACCGTTGTGGATATAAAAATCTCTCTAGTCCTTTATCCGTCGTCCCACAACAAACCAGCGCTTATTTCCGTACGCAAACAATATTCAGCAAGTCATCATTATAAAATGCATTGTGTGGGAGTGAGTTTATATATAAATCCAACTAGAGTTGGTCTTTACATGAACTTATCGGAAAATAATCCTCGAAAATGATAATAGAGGTTCGCGCTACATAGAGCCTACCAAGCATTGTGTAGAGAAGCAGACTGGGCCCGACTTAATAGCGGTACAATCTAGAACACAAATAACAGGCCTGTTAATAGAGGGGGATGTACACCATTTCTGACCTCAAAAAATTTGTATTGTTTTATTTTATTACCGTGAGTTCATATTTGTACATATACTATCAGTGCTCAAATACCATTTTGCAGTCGATCAGTTTATGGAATTGTCATTCCTACAAAAGAATAAAGTACAGGAAGGATAATAAAATTTCATGTACGTTCCTTATTCGAAAAGGAACAACCGTCTTCGGCAATTACACAATATGCTTCCTCGTTTTCCCCAAGGTATTAGCTTACATAAAATTGAACAACCTATTATAGGGGAATTTTTACGATATAGATACGTCGGTTCCAAAAGAGAAAACTGAAATTTTCACCAGTTTAATTGAACGTCAAACAATTCAGAGAGACAAAAGTCACTATATTCGAAATGGCTTCACTTTATCACGTTAATTCCAGCCACGACGTCAAAGTAATTGGTTGGCTGGTTGTCTGGTAGTCTGTTATGTTGGTAGGTAAATAAAACTCCACTACCTAGCGTTCCTGAGGTGAGGTCAACTGCAAGGAGAGATTCATTACCCGTTATCAGTACGATAAAATACGATGGAGTATAACTGAATTGAATTTTGACGTAGCCTAAACTGGCCTATGTCCTATATATACAATTTTCTTCAAGATTTTTAATTTCAGGGGCACATTTCATCAACGACACGAACCCTCGAGTTTCAAATCTCATCTAAGTTACAACTGAATAAGGATTTACACATATCGCCCCTAATTGTCTAGTGTGCACCGCTGTGTAGTAACGGTTAGCACGTCTGACCATGAAACTAGAGGGACCAGGTTCACATCCTGGTTGAGACAACTTATCTGGTTGAGGTTTTTCCGGGGATTTTCCTCAACCCATGAAGAGCAAATGTTAGGTAACTTTCGCCGTTAGACTCTGGAATCATGTCGCTGAAATAAAAAATTTGTATCAAATATCAACTAAATGGTATGCCGGTGCAACAAGTAAACAGTTGTAAATGGCCTAGGTATATATTTAAGTAACAAACTGGGTTGGGAGGAACAAGTCACAAATATTACAAGGAAAGTCTGGAAATCACTACATTTCTCTAAGCTTATTCTTAACAGAGCTAGCCGAAAGTCAAAAGAATTAGCGTACTTGATTCCTGTTCGCCCAGTAATGGAATATGGAGCCGTAAATTAGGATCTGTACAGACAAAACCAAATTGATTCAATAGAAAAGTTCCAACGCAGGGCAGCAAAGTATATCAAAATGAGGAAGAGACATGGCGAAGAGATAGTAAAAGACTTAGGATGGGAATTTCTCAAATCAAGGCGACGAAAAACCAGACTGAGAGCATTATTTAAGGCACAAACGGATCACAAAGCATGGACCGACATTAATGCTAGATTAATGACACCATCATACTTAGGCACGGCTGATCATATTAAGAAGTTTAAGAGGAGAAAACAAAGAACAGACGTGACAAAATTTTTCTTTGTTAACCGCAAAATAGTAGAATGGAATAGCTTACACGCTGCAATTTTTCAGGGTAAAGTAAAAAGTAAATCCATGGCGCTACAGCCAATGAATAGCCAAGATCGACAAGCCGGCTGCTGGCCTCACGTCCAAATGCCGAAGCAGAGGTAGACGATCATCCAACCAGAATGGAGGTCTCGTGTAGTTAGCACGATGGTCCCCCCAGCCGTTATAGCTGGTTAATCTTTCAGGGTGATCTTCTCAAAATCAATTCATTTAAGGAAAGTTTGAAAAGATTAGGCTGAGCGTTAGTTGCAATATAGGTGAAGTGTAATTATTTGGTTCATGTAATTAATTAAGTTTATATGTATTAAGGTGACTTGTAATTACTTAAGTTGACAATAGTTGGGTTTAATAGAAATACTTGTAAGTTAGATTTACTTTTGCTTAGGTATGCTTATAGTAAGCGTTATTTATAGCTTAGACTTTATTTATAATTCTAGATTTATTGCATTTATTAATTTATAGTTACAATTAATTTTACGTTTATTTTATCTATGTTAATTTATTGCTGTAGTTATTGTAATGTTATTAACTTATATATTACTGCCACCGTGTGTATATCCCATTGAAGTGTTAATAAAAAAACACACACATTATCACATTCATCTCACTCAGATGCTAGATAACCAAAGCAGTTGCAACTGCAGACGTTATATTAGCGTCGCCGGTGTGCCGGAATTTTGTCCCGCTGGAGTTCTTTTACATGCCAATAAATTTACTGACATGAGCCTGTCACATATAATCACATTTAAATGCCATCGACCTGGTCCAGGATCGAAACCTCAACCTCTGGATAATTTAAAGATCATTGTTTTACTACCTTTAAAACATAAGGATAAACAATTCTTAAAATTTTCAAATTTATAGATTAAATAGAAGATGAGAAAATGTTAATTTTGAATGAAAAAACTAATCTTACGGAAAATATCTTAAAATAAAACATAATATAGCCTACAGATACTACGGCCCCTCATCAGAAAAAAACGTAAGGTTAAAATAAATACGGAGTGTCCCAAATTGCTGTATAATTCTTTCAAATACTATTTCACAGTAAAGAAATGAGATAGAAATACGATTTTCGAGGTTTATCATTCAGAAGGCAGTGGAAAGTATGGAAATATGTTCATCTGTTTATAAACAAACATGGTGGTGCAATTATCGTTGGATGAACGTAAGTGGATACTGAAATGTTACTGGAAAGTGGAGAATGCTAGGTTCAACGACGTTGGAGGGTTGAATTTGAAACACAACCACTAAGATTAACTACCAGAGAATCCGGGACAAGTTTGAAGTCGACGGAACGGTGCAGGATATGTTGAAAGGGCGGTGCGGAAAAAAGAGAAGTTCCACCGATAACGAGAATGTTGATGCAGTCATGCAGGCTTTTGCACAATCTCCAACGTTATTGGGAGTGTACTGTGGCGGAAATGTAGGCCTACATGTACATGTACATGTACATGTACGAGCTTAAGGAATACGAAACCTCAAAAATCATATTTCTGTCTCATTTTGTTGCTGAGAAATAGTGTTTCAAAATGCGTATATATTAATTTGGGACACTCTGTACAATTTTAGTATAATCATAATATGTGATACACAATTTTAAATAGGAAAAATTGAAGAATAAATTAGGAAAATAAAAACATACATACTTTTCCACCCTAAATTCCCAAATTTATGAAGAATGAGCGTTGTAATTAAAACTTGTATACTTTTTCTCAGAAAATCAAAAAGTAAATTGGATATAGTTTGAATATAGTCATATAATATGGTTTATGTAATACGTGTATATCATTTTAAATTAAAAAAAAATAAATAATAAAAATTTTCAACCACAATCAAATTCCGTTTCCCCATAAGACGACACTTGTACTTCAATTCAAACTACAATTGAATTATACATACATATATATATATATGATATGATGACATTGATAGAATAGACCTACTGTATATCACAGCGTGAATGTTATCTGCTGTTTAACGTTCTTTATCTTTGGCAACATTACTTAGTTGAAGGAGGTTAATAAAATAAATACATATTAATTGATTAATTAATTAACAGATTGTAATATAAACTAAAATATTTACTTCTTAGATTTGTTAGCACAAAAATCACACACTATCACGGCTCACTGTATTGTTAAGAAAATAATAAAAATGTTTAACATCTGAACATCATGTGCGACAAGGTTATTTGGAAAACATTGCAGCTGATATTGACTTTGTTTGGTTGAAACTCAATAGATTCTTCCACTCCTTTGGTGTATTAGTACATGAGCGAAATAATCTTCCTAATCAGCACTAACACCATTTTTGTCGTTGTACTTATAAAGACGTACACTGCAAAGCTACGAATTTATTTTCCTGTTTCAAACTGAAAATTAATGTAATCCAGAAATGTTGTTTAAAACATTTGATTCTTGGTTTATTATCGGTCGAAATTCTTTCAGTTTTTAGGATAATATAATATCCTGAATACTCTCGAATCATTACGAAATTATTCGCCTTTGTTTCTCCTATTTTATTTTAATACTTTTATTCTTAAAACTGCACTTATTTTATGACTTCAAAAATAAGTAAGGTATTTATATTATTTATTCACTGAAATTTTCTAAATATTAAAGTCAAATGAATCAAGCAAATTTTCAGACGCTCTTCTTCATCTTATCCTTCGACGGTACAGTATTCCTACAGTTGCTTAAGATATATTTTATGCAATATTCTGAAATCATAACAAAACTGTGGCTCTTTCTGTTTCTTATCTTATTTCAGTATCCTTATTTCTCAGAAAACCGCAATAGAAAATCTCGCTTATTTTCCCTGCATTTTCTCCGAAATTAATAAATTTACGAATGAAGACTAAGAATTTTCGCAAGTTGTGAACGTTGTGTTAGGAACTGAAGTATTTCTTCGGAGCTTTCGCTTTTGTGTCATGCTATAATTAAATGTCACTTAGAGTGAAACTCAGTCACACGTTACGGTTTCGGATGTTATGTATATAGGTGTACTTACGGAAACGTTCTCTCAAGATATTCAGGCAATTTTGTTCAGATTACCGAGGAAATACGTTTATCGGATGTCGACATACTTTATCCTTCATAAATTGCAACATTTAAGCCACCAGTAAAAGATCAGGTGATTCGAATCTAATCCACAATGGAATGGGAAGACAAGGAAGAAGTATTTGAATGCGCTCTTTCTCCACTGAAGCACATCGTAGCTCAGCCACGTCCTGGAACTCACGTTATACACTTCGGGTTATATTTGCTTATGCACTTCAGTAATACCTACTGTGGCATTTCTGTGAGAATATCACTGCAACAAAATGTAATATTTTATGCTTTCCCGAATTTTATAGTATTAATCTGATATCTTACAAGTCTTCGAAAAATGTGGATAGAGTACCATAGCATTCCTCCAAAGAATAAGGTAAGAGTTTGTGTAATGAAATTCTAAATATCATCATTATTAATAATAATAATAATAATAATATTATTATTATTATTATTATTATTATTATTATCATTATTATCATTATTATTATTGCTCTTTGCCCTATTTAATTATAATCTACAAGTTTTGCGTAAAATCTAACAACACGTTGTTGTACTGGGCCGATTCATATTAACTCAAAAGTTAGTAGATTATAACCGCTCATATAAAACTTTTCTTATAATTACGAGTAGGTAAGAGTTGATGACACAGTTACCTAGAAATCGATAAAACAAAGTAGTCTTTTTATGAATAACATAATATAGAAACTGAAGTCGGCGGAAACTGTGATAATTTTAAAATTAGGAATGAAGTGAAATGATTTAATCTAGTGAATACTTTCCTTTTATATTGTGTAATAATAACAATAATAATAATAATAATAATAATAATAATAATAATAATAATAATAATAATAACCATCATCATCATCACAATCGTAATCATAAAAGACGTAGACATATTTAAGAATAATAGTAGCAACTTGCAAAAAAATATTACAATTAATCACTGTATTCTCTCCATATTACAAATAAAATAAATCTTCCCACATTTCTTAAGAGCGAAAAACAGTTAGGATCGTTTTGGGAGATTTCGACACTTTTAAGGAAAGTAGCCATTGCGAGCATTGTTCCTAGTGAAAAAATTCAAACTACATGAGATCTGTGTTGACTGTGTTTGTAATCTCTGTGTAAGTGAATCTCGTGGGTCCAGTTTGTGTTTTACGTTCACAGAAGAAAAGAAACATAATACGTATTGGTTACAATTTAATTTTCTGTCATAAAATATATAATAGGCTTATGCGTGATATTGGTAGATTTAATCTATTATAGGTCTATATACATTTTACATGTTAGTAAAGGCGCCAAAGTGACTAACCTCAGGTGACCTGAGAGGCTGTCTATATCAAAATTTTTGTGTGTTTGGTCTTAGGAGGACGGCCTTCAGATAATATCATGTAGGGGAGCTGCCAATAAAATTGAATAACAAGTCGTGGACAGCCGATAAGGGTGATCCTCAAGCTTGGGGGTTGGGCGAAGGGCTAACAACCCATCACCATAAAAAACAGCTTGTTACGAATCCATAAATTCAGATATCTTGGACCAACAATAACAAATGTAAATGACAATAGGGAGAAAATTAAACGGAGAATAAATATGGGAAATGCCTATTGTTATTCGGTTGAGAAGCGTTTGTCATTTAGTCTGCTTTCAAAAAATCTGAAAGTCAGAATTTATAAAACAGTTATATTTCCTGTTGTTCTGTATGATTATGAAATTGTTACTCTCACTTAGAGAGAGAAACAGAGGTTAAGGATGCTTGAGAATAAGATTCTTAGGAAAATATTTGGGGCTAAGAGGAATGAAGTAACAGGAGAATGGAGACAGTTACAAAACGCAGAACTGCACGCTTTGTATTCCTCACCTGACATAATTAGGAACATTAAATCCAGACGTTTGAGATGTGGAATGCATGTAGCACGTATGGGCAAATCCAGAAATGCATATAGAGTGTTAGTTGGGAGGCCGGAGGGAAAAAGACCTTTGGGGAGGCCGAGATGTAGATGGAAGGATAATATTAAAATGGATTTGAGGGAGGGGGGATATGATGATAGAGACTGGATTAATCTTGCACAGGATAGGAACCAATGGCGGGCTTATGTGATAACGGGAATGATCCTCCGGGTTCCTTAAAAGCCATTTCTAAATAAGTAAGTAAATAATTTATTAAGCAAGTAAGTGTCTGCCTGCACATATGAAACTACTAATCTTTCACTCAACTAACCTTAATTGAATCGCTTATTTCGAAAACGTAACATGTGACATTTTCGTGCGTGTTAATTTTTTCAGCCAAAATGTTCTTTACTCTTTCGTAGCCTATAACTTATTGTTGTTAAAAACTTATCAATTGTCACATATTTAACTATGGAAATGAATAAGAAACTGATTTTAGTTTGATTAATGTAATAAATAACCGAAGTAGATTGCGCAGAACTGTACATGTTACATTTTCGAAATAATTGATTCAATTAACTTTATATTTTAACTTGTAGTGATATCGGACAAATAGGAAAAAGTCACAACTTTCGATATAAAAATGCAACATCAATTAGTTTGGCATATCCTCCGCATTAATTCTAAAGGCAAATATATTAGTAATTAATGCTGTAGAAGAATTTACATCCTGACGTACTGCAGAATAACTTGTATGAGTACGATCTGGTTCTAGCCGAAAATTAATATGGAAATCTCTCCCCAGAACACCACAGACACCATATGCATAAAGACATTTAGGATTGCCTATTTCCTCAACTACTGATACTTCCTTTGAAGAACTGTGGAGAGTTCTGCTGCTAACATTTCCATGTGGTGGAGAATGAGAAATCTGCAAGACTCTGACGTAATAACGTCTGAGAACTATAGGAAACAGTTGAAGGAGACTAAACAATAAAAAGAAGTTAGGATTTCCACAGAAGGAAGCTATCTAGTGATTGGCGTGTAGGTGGAGAGAGCTGTTTATCAAACAATCTGGACAATAAAAGAAACCTATTGTGCCGTGTGTAGTGGGTAGGCTAAGCAGTAGGCCTACTACGATGACAATGCTAGAAAACTTTGTGTCCAGTCTGCTGAAGATTGTCAAGTGTGGAAAATGGCACAGATGAAAAATTGGCATGTGACCAACAAGAGTAAGAATAAGTAAGGTAAAGGTACCTAAGACTGCGCTGTCACTAAAATTGAGCAATGTCTTATTTTTATATTTGACAGCATTGTTGATTCCCGCCGTTCCGTAGAGAGAAGTTGCTTGTTAGGTATAGCTCTATGGTGTAAAATGTTTGTGTGAAAGTGGATTTATAAAGGTTTATTAGGTAAAAATTGATTTTACCCAGATTCTCTTATAAATTTGCATATGAAGAAGGTTAAGTTCATATAACAATTCCAACGATGTAGTATGCATGCATGTATTACTGTTGCTAGACAAATATATGAGCTACGTTATGCACTTTTCCCTGCTTGTCTAAGTGAACGCTCCTGCCATTTATTGACTACAATGCAGAATTATGTAGAATCCTCGAAGATTGCGCATTAAACAATCTTACAGGCACATCGTCTCATACAACCAGTTTTCTTTAAATTAAGTATCATTTCTTGCAGCTTTCTACTCAGGTGTGTCATGACTTCGTCGTATGTTAGGAAATAAGACAGAAAATTAATATTTACCCAAGAAATGATAGAAAAAAGTCGAACAATAGTCGAAAATGATAAAAACATATGAAAATGGAGACAAATTTCCTTACCAGTTCAAACTGAGATTATTGAGCAGGCACTAATTTCACCAGCTGTGATCTCTTCCTTAGCAGAGACAACGGAGTCAAAGAAAATGAAAGAAATTAATAAAACATCTTAGATTTTCCCTTCCCTTCCGTATAAGAACTCATTTCTAGAAACAATGAAAACTTCTAGCAACAAGAAACAATGCAAAAAGACCAGTTCTAGTGATTCTTCAGCTACAACAAAAATGTCGTGCAACATTAAATAATGTAAGAACAGTTTCAATAACTACAATCCAGCTGCGTCAACTTCATCACATCGAACAGTTTAAGAAGGAAAAATTTTCTGTCCTGATTCTGACGAAGCCTATGAAGAACCAATTTCTGAGGACCGGGTGCAGTGCAGTGGATGCAAACAGTGGTAGCACGAAGAGTGTTCAAGCTACGAAGGCATTGGACTTTTTAAATGTGATATGTGTTGACGCGCGATCTTAAAGGACAACGTGCGCAGTCTTACAGGACAGTGCCTGTAAGATTGCGCGTTCACAACTTTTCAAAGAAGTATTTTTACAAAGGACAAATATTTCACTTTTGTAAATTTTTCATCTTAAGATTCTTTACAGTTCAGTAATGCAGCCTAAGGTACGGTCTAAAGAATTTACAAGAGTGGTGTGATTTGTAACAATTATTGTTTCGATAAATTCGTAAGAAAATGTAATTTTGTAGTTAAAAATTCGAAAAAAAGATACCTGTATGAAGCAACTATGGAATTCACAACGAATTTTTGGCTTCAGAATACTATCTAATTAAATAAATGATACTCCTGAGTAGTTCATTCTTTATCTGTAATATTCTTTTATCATTAAACCCTAGAATAATGGTATGTTACAAACAATTTCAAATTAGTGTAATTCTGAAAATATTGAGATTAGGACAATGTTTATATGACTTTTTTGCTCAGAATATCTTCTGAAATAAGCTCCATAAGGGACGGTAAATCCTCGTGAATCACCCTGTGTAAAGTTTCACGACGTACTTATACTCGTAACACGAAAAAAGCATAACTATCATTATCAATATTATACAACAATTACTACTTTGAATATAATTAACTGAAATAATGTTTAATGTTTTTATATAGGCACAGTACTTTCTCTCACACCCAGAACGAAGAGAAATTGAAGAAAATTTTACTGCAGTAGAAATAAAATAACCCATATGGAATCAGTTGTATTTAGTAAACAATAATATTAGTCACTAAAATTATGATTTTAATTTGATTCTAATCTATAGAGCGAGTCAAGTTGCCTATTATGTATTAAAATAGAAATACTTACAGAAAATTAAACACATTTACCTACATTTAAGCTTTTGTACAAGAAGAAACACTTTCTTTCTATTATAGAAAATCTTAACAACACTTCCAGTAACTCGTCAATCCTTAAAAGCCTGAATTATTTTTCGTAAAATTTTTCCTTTAATTTGTTATAGACTGATGAAATGGGTGTAATAGAACACAATCATGCATTTGGTTTCCATTGTTAATGCGAATATGTGGAGTTATAGGTTGTGACGATATGGTAACTCTAGGTTATTATGTTGTCAAATTTTAAAGATCTACTTATTTTGCTGTTATAGACCTAACATTTTACATTCATTTTATTGAACTTAAATGAACTTTAACAGCCGAATTTAATACAAAGAATACAAAAACAAGAAAATTATTTTCATAATATCTGAACAAAGTTACATAATTACCTGATTTAGGCCTCCTACGGCAAACAGTCACCTTCAGTGTTCTTTCACAGGTACATGAAAGTTTATAGAAATTACTGTCACAATATAGGAACAAAACAACACATTTTCCTAATAGGCTATAACATTTTACATTAATTTATGGTGTCCTTTTCACACAGTTCCATCATAAAGTGAAGTCAGTTTTTATGATATGGCAAAAAAAAATGGGGTGCAGAGACCTACATCACAGTTTTAGCAAGCTGCACGCACAGAGGAAGAACAGTTTACATCAGCACATCGCCGTCTTTTTTTCCAGGGTACCGGAATCGCTAAATGTTCCACTCCATCGTACCTTATATAATCAAATGTTCTAGCTCCAGTAACACTGCATTTGGAAGTAGACTTGCTCTTTTTAGGGTGCTTCCGAATACTCTTATGTAACTTCTTCCAATCTCCCGTTTGAATTCTAATTGAGACAAGGATGAGCCACATCTTCTATTTAGCTGCCAAGCATTCTGTGTAGCTACATCTAGCAGCCATGAGCCACCACTATTTTTTTCGTGGAATTCCTATTCTGTATCTGTTTATGTTCTCGTCCATGAGGTCGGTTCCACTCATGTACTTGTGTATTCACCTATAAGAAGTGGGCGCGGAATTATGATTCCCTTCTTTTCAGATTTTGAATATCATTGTACATGCCTAATGGAGAGAGTGGGTGAATGGTTGATGCCACTGTAACAGCTGAGTTGTCATACCACCTTGCAATTAGGATACCATCATCACTTGATGTTAATAGTGATCCCTTATTAGTTTCTTCATGACTTTTTTTGATAACAATTTCCAGTACTTCGGTACTCATTTTCACGTATGTTTCCAGTGGCATTGTAACAATTATCTTTCAGATATGACAATAAATTGATATTGGTGAAAAGATTATCAAAGTAAAAACTAAATGGCAAACTCTTTACGTTTTCGACAAACTCATCAATCATTAACAGGAGGAAAGAAGCTAATTTTCCGACTTTTTTTTTCATAATCCTCATTAGAATAGGAGCTTTTTCTTTGCAGCAAGTAGCCTTGAGGAGTACTTAGGTACCATGATTTATATCCGAATCGGATTGGCTTACCTCTAATGACATGTTTACAGCTATGCCGACCATAATATGCAATCATAGACTCGTCAAAATTCAATTCAGGAACAGGAACAAAGTGTTTTAAGATTTTTTTCAACCTCATAATCAATGTACGTAATTTCCAAAGCTTACCTTATGCATATAACTTAGAATTAGCTATAAAATGCAAAAATGACATGACTTGAATGAACATATCTCTCCTCATTGCATTATATATCATGCTATTTCTCATATCAGTTCCAGAGTCCCAATAGAATCTCCTAATGAAATTTGGTTATACCCAAAAATTATTAGAATTTCAACAAATAATTTTAATTCATTCTTTGAAACTTGAGGATCTGCCAAATCTTTAACAAAGCTTAGTTACTGATTTCGACCAATATCATATCATATCAAAAAGATCGTCGTCAAAGAATAGTTCAAACAACTCAACAGGTGAAAAATCTCTATATTTTTAAAAGTCACTCCCTGGAAAAATCGATTGAACAGATATAATATCGTGTTTTGTCCACTTACGTTTCTTTAATGGCACCTTTTCCGCATTTTGCCTTGTTGACAGTCTCTTGCCTTCTTTTCTTCTTATCATAGATGACTCTTCACCTTCCTCTTCTATAACAGGAATATCATCTGGTCCGCCTATTCTGTCATTCTGCCGCCCTCTTCATCTGCAGAATCCTCATCAGATAGAACGTTGGGAATTGATGGCTGTATGTATATGCTGTCAACCTCTAAATTTTCGTTTTCTGATCCCAAAGTATCTCATGCAGTCATGGACCTGTTACTAACATATTTTTTTGTTCTTTGCATCCTCTTGTACCTTCTCCATCTTCCTATTTGGTGACAGAAAGGCACAAAAAATGAATGACAACATATTAGCCTAGCCTTACCATATGATAACATAAAGAAAAAGTGTATTATTTCCACAACAATGTTATGGATCAAAAACATGGGTATGATGTATACGAGTACTGTCAACAATAAGTGAAATACCACAACAGTAATTACAATCACAATAATCAAAGTAACAATTAAATTATTTTACCTCTTGCTGCACTCCATAATTTCAACACAAAACTACACCTACATAGCGCAACTGTTCACGTCCAACTGGTATAATAAATTTGTGATTTCACACTACAGTAAGGAAGAACCAATCATGTAGCTTGGATTTCCAGAGAAACTCCAATTTTATTAATTAACAACAGATGTGAAGAAACTTATGTTGATTGTTGAACTGGTAACGCTAGGCTAAAATGGGTAATGCTATTCTTTCATAGTCTAAAATGTAAGAGCAGTGGAAATACAAATTTTAAAAGCTTTCTCATTAATACAGTGTTGTCACCTGATAGTTTAAAAAAAAACGCATAAAAATCTTAAGTGGTCAAGATAATATTTCTCCAGTATATCATGTGGTGACGATACTAAGGGGATAAGTCGACATAAGCCGTTAATACCGACAAAATGTTAGAAAATAAAACTTAAGTCAAAATGATCATTTTACTGTAATATGGCTTGCATTCCATTCTGTAATTCCAAACGAAAACTTAACTTGTTCTTTCTAATAGTTTTTCGAGAAACTAAAAACTGTAGAAAAGAAGTAACTTGAGCCCGATTAATCATGCACCAAAAATTATGAAAATAAAAACATAAAAAGAAATGTTACCCTAGGTAGGCCTATACAATAACTTTTAGACCTCCTGCAACTTGATGAAAAATGTAATCAGTGATCTAGTTTTTTTTAGTGTTATAGTAGAGACTACAAGACAACTTTTGTAAAGCTTTGCGTTTTGAATTTCGGATTTTTTTTTCCATACGTCCTAATGTACAGGCCGACTGAGAGGGAACACCAATGTACTCACAACCACAGCAGTTAAACTGTTAGTTCGTAGAACCGCCGCACAGTGTGTAATTTAGCGAGTCTAGCCGGCCAAAAATCATTTCTCGAAAACTAATCGCTCAATTTTCATAAAATTCAGTATGTACCTTCAATTATTGAAGTGGATAAGTTTTTAATAATGAAAATGAAAATAGTACTATTTTTACTGAAAATAAAAATAGTAATTTTGTAAAAAAATTTCGATTCGAATCAAAAAAATAAATTAATGTTCACAATGTGGAATTAATGTCCATAATGTGGAATACACTTAAAATTGAAAGCGTAAGGCGAAGGAATATTGCTACATATCTTACTTGTTCGGACGTCAGATGCATCCCCATCAGAAACTGTATCCTCGCTGCTAGTCTCTCCTTTGACAGACCGACTAATGGAGGCTCGGAGACAACTGCAGCACTACTATTGAAATCGACCGCAATTTCCTCTTTTTAATTTCTTTAAGCTGGTAATGTAAGGGTCCAAAGAAATAAGTAGCCTGAGTAAAACATCGGTATTTGTGTCTTTCTTGATGTTTTTCTTGCGAAGACGTCTCTGAAAAGTCTAATATAGTATTTGTTCCTCGTTTCCTGGGCTTCCTCAGATAGTTTGCCAGTAAGTATAATAGTGTCCTGTGACTTTCTATCCATGAGCCAAGAGTTTGTGAAGGATTGTAGGCATATAATACTATTTGTGCAAGCATAAATATAATTCCCTTGTCTCCCTTGCATACATGTCAAGTGCCCGTTTATCAGTATTGCAAAACCGTATGAAAAAGGTTTCTGATATATTATGTGTAAACGACTTATTAGATTTCCATCTATTCCCGTAATATATGCGAAAGTGGAAACCTCCCTGAAAAATATTCTTGTGGTATTTGCAACGTTTTTATTGCGACTGCTTTGTTTTATCATGTCAACATGTCATGTCAATATGCCTATCTTCAAAGTTTCGCAATAAGTAAAACGATGGATCTAAATTAACTGTTACAAGATTTTGTATTTCTCTTAATTCTTTATATTGATTTGAGGTCAACTGTAGATCAGTAATCAAAGCGAGATCTTTATTAGGTGACAATTGTTGGTCGTTCCTGCAAAATCAATTTTTAAGATTTTTTTTCCATTTTGTCGCACGTTGAATTAATGCAAGTGAAAGCGCTCCTACAATATTGGCCGCATCTCTTTTCCTATAAGTTCTGAAATTCATATGGGCAACAGAAAGCTTTTCTTCTGGCGATCTTTCTTTAAAATGTGGACTAGCTTTTTTCCGTTTTGATCTTTCGCTAAGTCTCTGAAAAGTTTACGTGGACGTCTCGAATGCTTGTACTGGCAGAATCAAATTGGAATTGTTTTGTAGTATATGGCAAAGTATTATGTATTTTATTTTCAGACTTTGCATCTTGGTTTAAATATAGCGCATTATATTTTAAGACATTTATCTCATTTCTGCTGTATTTTCCCCACCGTAATCGAATTTTCGACCATAGAAATTTAATTCATTTTTTATTGACTGTAAAATGTCTTCAGAGTAATCTCTGAGACCAAAATGTTCAATTATATTTGAGAATTTCGCTTTTCTCTCGCTCTTGTTCCACATATGGAAAACAGCTCTCCGGATTACGGAGCGCATGGTGTCTGAAAATAATTAATAGCTACTCTGTCTGCACCTGTTTGCAGAAAAAAAAATCACGTCGTCGTATTCAGAAAAGTATAATGAATATCTCTACAAAATTTTATCAATGTGATAGAAGGCTACACCTTTTAAAAGTCAACTCGAAATATATAATAGGGTAAAACTCAAACTCTTTGCACATGTTTATCTAGACACTTATTCTAGACAATAAGATATTAATTTTTGTCACGAGAATTAGCTTATATGTAAGTACATACCTTCTTATAATATATCCACACTCTGTATTAGAAAAAATATTGTATTAACTTTACCACTTTGCACCATCCAAACACATACTTCGCACCCGCCTCTGCAGCGTAAATGATCTTATCGGAGACATGCAACTTTCGCTCTATTGTGAGGGTCCCCTAACAGATGTAAGCATCTGTCTGCACTTGGATAGTATACTTTGGAGTGTTATCAACACGTCTATATAAGAATTTAGCATTAAAGATAGGTGTGAAAATTGATTATTGGCTTGCTAGATGCTTGAAATTACACACTGTGCGCCGTGAGGGTCCTTACTCGCCTTGGACGGGTAATAAACTTGATTCATACAAAAAACTGTACACGATATGTAAACAATGCTTTTTTTCTTTATAATATACTGTAAATGCTACTTACATAGACCAGATTATTACAACGAATAAGTCCCTACAAGACTGGAAAGTCGACTCGAACGTCGAAAGTTAAAGTTCTACAGCGCGGTTCACGCGATATCGATGTAGTCAGGAAGACATCTTGTCGTGCACACGTAGGCCAGTTTTCATCCTACTCTAAAGTACACACCAGTTGAAAATGTTATCAGTTGCCTGTCTATTTCTGGTGTAGGTCTCTTTTTACGTCCTTGATCGTTTACCTTTTATGAAAGTTTGAAATATACCGTGTAACGCGAAAGTCACTCGCTAAAGTGGGAAAACAATATTATTTTGAAGTGAAAAAATGTAGATCCACGGCAAAGACAGCAAGGAACATTGTAAGGACCACGGCAAAGACAACAAGGACCACGACAAGGACAAAGATCAAGGCCACAATAACATATTAGACCCTACAAGAAACACGACAAACACCACGACAAAGATTATGATAAGTACCACGAAATGGACCACAATGGGGATTACAAGGACCAGAACCACGGAAAGGACTATTAGAAAGAGATCAAGGACCACGATGAGGACAAGATCAGGATCACGATAATATACGACAAGAAACACGACAAACGCCACGAAAAGGATTATGATAAATACCACGACATGGACCACGATAAGGATTACGACAAGGACCAGGACCACGAAAAGAACTATTAGAAAGACAACATGGACAACGATAAGGATCACGACAAAAATATCAGCGACCTTCATAAGGACCACCAAAAGGACAAAGATATAAATGACAAGAACTGCAATAAGTATCACGACATGAACCCCGGCAAGGACTACTACAAAGACCACCGTAAAGATCACGACATGAAAGACAGCCTCCAAAATAAGAATCATAATAAGGACCTCAACATGTACCACAGTAAGGATCACGACAAGGACCAGGATAAGAATCACGGCATGAACCTCGACAAGCACCATGACCGCGATCACTATAAGGACTCCGACATGTGCCGTGATAAGGATCACAGATATGGACTACGATTAACACCACGACAAAGATCACGATAAGTATCACGACATGAACGACAAAAAAAATAAGGATCACGGTAGAAACCACGACATGGACCACGATAAGGACTTTCTAAATTTACCAAGATAAGGACCATGACAAAGACAAGAAATACCACTATAAAAACCATGACAAGGACAACAAGTGGAACGATAAAAGAACCGTTCTAACGGCTGCGATAAAGACGTGGATCATGATAAGCACCACAACGATCACGATAAGGACCACAACATGGAGGATGATAAGTACCACAATAAAGACCACAGAAGAATTGTTATAAGAACCATGAAAGGACCACGAAAGGATCCCGATAAGGACAGCGTCAAATGTAACAAGGATCATAACAAGGGCAAAGCAAAGACAAGGACCACAATCAAGTTGACGATATGGACCAAGAAAAGCATTTTGATAGGGATCACTATAAGAACCACGCCCATTATCACAAGGGGAGTGTGATAGGAATCACAAGGACCACGATTGCGATAAGATCTATCAGAATGACAAGGACAACAACAAGGAGAAAGACAAGGACAACGATAAGGACAAAGACAAGGATCACGATGAGAATAATGACATCCGCCACGACGAGCACCACCAGAATGACCACGAAAGGAATCACGACATTCGACTATGATAAGGATTGAAATAAAACGTTGAGATTGACAAGGAACACTATAGGATCACGACAATAAAAAGACAGGGATCACAATAAAGATCCCAACATGGACGACGACAAACGCTACGACAATAATCACAATAGGGACAACGACATAGACCATGATAAAGATCACGACAAGAACCATGATAGGAACCAAGA
Source organism: Periplaneta americana (assembly GCF_040183065.1). Lineage (NCBI taxonomy): Eukaryota > Metazoa > Arthropoda > Insecta > Blattodea > Blattidae > Periplaneta > Periplaneta americana. The sequence continues at coordinate 97,081,303 of NC_091123.1, forward strand.
TCAAGATAAGGACAATGACAAAGACAACAATACCTAATAAGGACTACAACAAAAGCAGCAAGGAAGATGATAAGGACTATTATAATGCCAATAAGGACCACGAAAAAGACAACAAAGATGGCGACATGTCAAAGGCAACGAGGACCACGACGAAATCAACAAGGATCACGATAAGGTTCGTGACAAGGAAAACAAGGACCAATATGAGAAACGCGACATGGACAAAAACAAGGGCCACGATAGTAATTACGAAATGGACCAGGTGAGGACAAAGTTCACGATAAGAGTTGCGACATGAACCACAATAAGGACAAAGACCACGATAAGGACCAAGACCACTATAAGGACCAAGACCACTATAAGGACCATAACAAAGGCAATAAATATCACGATAAGGATCATGATAAAGACAAGAAGAACGACAAGAGCCATTGCAGCGACAAGGATCATGATAAGCACCACAACAAAGACAACAAGCGCCACGATAAGAAACATGACAAAGAACCCACCGACCACAATAAGGACCGTGGAAAAGATAACAAGAATCATTATAAGATTTACGGGAACGATCACGATAAGAACCACGACATAGATCAAGATAAGAATCACAAGTACCAAGACACGGATCATGACAAGGACCGTGATTTATGTCGTCATACTTAGACGCAACGTGGTTCTTGTAGTTGAACTTGTCGTAGTCCTTATCTTAGTCTTTGTAGTCTTTTGTGAGGGCCCTTATGCTGATCCTTGTTGTCTTTGTCGTTGTCCTTACTGCGATTCTTGTCATTGTTATGGTCCTTATCGCCACGATTATCTTTGTTGTGATCCTTATTATGGTCTTTATTTTCTTTGTCAGGATCGTTATCGTGGTATTGTTGTGATCCTTTTCGTCGTCCTCGTCTTTGTTCTTGTCGTGGTTCTTCTTTTTATCATGCTCCTACGATTGTCATTTCAAGTAATAATATTTTTCCCCTTTCGCAAGTGACTATTGTTTCAGATTGTAGATAATGACGACCTCAAAGTGGGGTCTTAGCCCTAAGATACTGTACGGCAGCCTGATCGATCACATATTTACTCAGGATATTTTCTACCGAGCGCCATGTAACTAATTTTTTGGTGAGCTATACTATAGTAGAAGAGGCAAGACCTGTCCTGTGACCTTATCATGTGCCGTGGCTATATTCCCATTGTGTATAGAGGAGGAAGTTAGATGAACTTTAGTGTCAGTAGATTCGTATAATACTAACCATCATGAAACCATCTGTTAGCTCATTCTTTCTCCTGACACACAGCTCATATGTCATATCTCGCCTCCTCATCTATATAGTACAAAAATTTGTGCAATAAAATCTCACAAAATTGTGACTTATTCCACATCTTAAAGCTTCAATACTAATGAAAGATCTATAGAATACAGTAAACGAAATAAAAAAACTGATTTAAAGCCTTCTGAAGGAGTGAAGACAGCACTCTCACTCTCACTCGCATGTTTCCCCTTTCGGAAGGTCTTCCTAAATGGCTCGGACTATAATATTCTTTGTCAGTATTTTGAAAGGGAACCTGCCTGAGGTGAGACTAAAAAGCTGGATAAATGTCTGTCTCCCCATCTTGTCTCGGTGGCTGATACAATTAATATTTAAATCTAGTTATTTAAAATAAATTCCTTAATGCTTGTGTTAAAGCATTTTACATTTTTCTATTGCATTGAAATTGTTAGTTTTAATATGTATCCCACTGTGTTGTTTTTTTATTAATCTATTTTTTGTGTACATTTTATTCAATTGTCGGTTTCTGGTTTAATTATGTAAATCCTACCTATTTGTAATCTAATACTAGTATATATACTAATGTGTTTATTTTTATTTTTACTGTGTAAATTTTTTTTTTGAATTATCGGCTTCTGTTTTTATGTGATTCGTATTTGATTCTAACAACATTAATATGTATTTCGCTATGTTTATTTTTATTTTATGTAACTACCTCTTTTGATTTCATTATGTACCTAAATTGTATCAGTATGTAATTACTTAATTCCGATCCAGTTTTATGTTCAACTGTGTAAGCAAGTTTTAATCCTGGTTGAGTGTAAGAGAAGGCCTTACGGCCTTAACTCTACCAGGTTAAATAAAGCCATTATTATTATTATTATTATTATTATTATTATTATTATTATTATTATTATTATAGATTGACACTCCGCTCAGAAATGAAACATTTCGTGTTATCTCAATAGTTCAGACGCTAAGTGTTCTGCGTATTGTGCAACAGAGAGCGCGATCGATCATAGTTTATACCGGCGATTTTTTGTCTGAATAACATTGAAATAAAGTTTTACAGAGTCCTGAGATTAAGTGTCAATGATCAAAGACAACACAAAATTACAAATAATAATATTATAAACGTTATAAGACATGGTCTACTAGGTGCGTCCAGCAACTAGAGAAGACATGAAACAAAGAATTAGAGAAGCCCTTCGGTCTCTCACCTGTGATGAAGTGCAATCACGAATGTTAAGAGGTGATTAGAGCATTGTTTAGCACAGGGTGGTGTACATTTTGAACACTTAGGTTACTATGAAGAGTGCATTTCTCAGAAGATACTATTTTCGTTGCTTTGTGAATAAACAATATAAGCTAGAAAAAAAAAGTTTCAGTAAAAGTTGTTTCTTTGTATAAGTAGTTTCCAATAGTACCTTCTATGATCCATGTTCTCATTTGTAATTTAGAAGTTGACCACAGGTACCCCTACTTCCGGTTTGTTGCGGGAAATGGTACTACCACCAATCTATTATTTACATAGGTTTTGGTAATAATTTTTTTTATGGACAGCCAGTATAATATAGTTTTCGAGATAAAAGACTGATACTGGTGTCTGACACACCCGGTATATACACACAGTGTAAATGCATGTATATTAAAACTAACAATTTCAATGCAACGATTTAGATAATAAAAATAAGAAACAAAAAAAAAAAATAAATAAATACAGTGGAGCACATTCCATTAAATGTTTGCAACGCGTTAGGTCTGGCAACTCATCATAAGATATTTTTCTAATTTACATTTAAAGGAAATTAAAGTTCGGGAGCCCTTGACTTCAGGCGGCAGAGAATTCCAGTGACGAGAAGTAGCAACAGCGAAAGATGAAGAATAAAGAGATGATGTGTGCAGTGGTATTTCTAGCGTGTTATCATATTGTGACCGAGTATTTAAGTTATGATACCGAGAAAGACTGTGGAATCGGACAGATAAGTAAGAGGGAATAGAGGTGTGCAAAATTCGGTATAAGAGAGAAAGGGAATGTAACTTTCTCCTCTCATTTAACCTGAGCCACAATAATCTAGTCATGAAGATTCAAATGTCTATTTAACTACAAGATTTATGTATATATTTACCTATTATTTACGTTATGTTAACATATTTTTTACAGGTTTTGAGGTGAATTTCAGAACGATGCTAGCAACAATCCAAATAACCTGAATTTAAGTAGCTCAAATATTCGCTATCTTGTGTCTCAGTGCTCTGTTCTCCGATCATGAGCAATGTCCTACATTGAGACTTACGAATATTCCATCATCTCATTCCATTTTTTGGGAGAACTGTACTTACATATACATAGTGTTCTGCCAAATGACAGTCTTTCACTGCAAACACAGCATTCTCCAATCTTTCCTATTCTCTGCCTTCTCTTTGTCTTCGCATATGATACATATATCTTAATGTAGTTTATCATCTGATTTTTTTCTACTCTGAACTCTTCTCCTGTTCACCATTCTTTCCAGCGCATCCTTCAATAGGCAGTTTCTCCTCAGCCAGTGACCCAACCAATTCCTTTTATCCCTGTATGATCAGTTTCAGCATCACACTTTCTTCACTCACTTTTTTCAACACAGCTTAATTTCTTATTCTGTCTCTCCATTTTACCCGCTCCATCCTTCTCCATATCCACATTTCCAATTCTTCTAGTCGCTTTTCTTCGTTCATCGTAATGTTCATGTTTCTACTCCATACAATTTCTGACTCCACACAAAGTACTTCACTAGTCTTTTACTCAGTTCTTTTTCCAAAAGTCCGCAGAAGAACTTTCCGTAAGCATTGCTATCCCCCTTTTGACTTCCTGACTGCAGCTCATGTTACTGCTTACAGTACATCCTAAGTATTTGCTGTCCACTTGCTCTATTGCATCATATAGTATTTTCACGTTTAACTTCTTTATTTATCTTCCGACAACCATGGCCTTCGTCTTGTTTGCATTTATCTTCATCTAATACTGCTCACAGCAGTCATTTATTTCCAGTGGCATATCCCTTAGTATCGTCTATTCTTCTGCTAACAACGCCATGTCATCAGCAAAACTTATTCTTCTTTCTCCTTCTATCACTCCTCCCATGTTCTAAAAACAGTTCTTCACTAAGTCGTCCAAGCAGATGTTGAGCAGTATATGTGATAAAGAGCATCCTTGTCTTACTCCCCTGCTTATTTCTATTTCTTCTGACATTTCTTCTCTTATCCTGACTTTGACTCGTTGTTTCATATAAAGATTACTGAACAGTCTCCTCTCATTCCAATCCACACCTATTTTCTTCAGGAATCCCATCACTTTGTTCCAATGCACTCTCTCAAATGCCTTTCTTAGGTCCACAAATACTATAGACACTTCTTTATTATATAACAAATCCAAAACTTAAAAAATTGAATATAAAATATGAATGAAGAAAATCTATGGAAATGTAAAATGCATTAAAACAAAATTATAAACGGTTTATTTGTTTGTTTCATTACTTGCTTGCTTATTTTTTATTTATTTATTCATTCATTCGTTCATTCGTTCGTTCATTCGTTCGTTCATTCATTTATTTACCTACTCATTTATTCACTTACCTACTTATTTATTTATTTATTTATTTATTATTTATTTATTTATTTATTTATTTATTTATTTATTTATTTATTTATTTATTTATTTATTTATTCCATTGACGTTATTGCCATCAGGTCTTCTCCTCGACACCGACAGGATTACAGATACAAAAGGAAATGAAAAAAAAATAATAAAAAATAAAAAGACATAACACACAAATAAAAGTTAAAAAAATACATAATAACAAACGTCATAAATACAAAAGCACAAGTATTCATCGCCTAATATATATCATCTGGAGCTAAGTAACTGGAGCCACAGGGTATATACCCATTGCAGTGTGAATAAATACATACACATACATACATACATACATACATACATACATACATACATACGTACATACGTACGTACATACATACATACATACATACATACATACATACATACATACATACATACATACATACATACATACATACATACATACATACATACATACATACATACATACATACATACATACATACATACATACATACATACATACATACATACATACATACATACATACATACATACATACATACATACATACATACATACATTGATTTTATAGTTTTGAAGAGAAATAAAACAAATCCCTTTTCAAAGCTGTTTGCTGTTGTGCTATACTTCATACACAGCTAACATATTTCTACTGCATACGTAACCAAATTTTGTGCTTGAATTATGTAACTTCCTCGATTTGACTTTTTCTTGAGTAGTTCCTTATATTCTTGTCATTCATAAGCTTAAGCATTTGAGGCTAGTGGAGATAAAATTTGATGCCATTATCGGATGTTCAATTAGTATTGCCAACCTAGATATTTTTATTTACTAAATGACGTAAGAAGTCAGGTCACGTCGCACAAACATTACGGCGCAGGCTCGCTGTAGCTCTACTGTCGATCTTTATCTAATACATTGTTTCGCAAAAGTAACAACATGTGTTCAAGAGCAATGCACTCGTTATAATACCCATAAGAGTAATTATTGCTGTTGCTAATAGATAATATTAAATTCAGAATATGCCTACTTCAGAAATCAGATTGAGAATGTTCTTCAACAGAAAGAAATTACAGTCACTTCAGTCACTTCACAACTGTCAAAATTTTCCTTGTCAACGCAACATGCATTACCATTACCATTGTTTGTAATAGTATCGCCAGCGTATACCATATGAATATTGCGCAGAGAAGACATTTGGAGAAGAATTGTCTGATGCAGGCACAAACACGCAATAGACACATGTCGTCATGGACAGAGTCATTTTATCAGTAGGTGAAATGTTAATCCTAATGATTGTATCTTGTTCATTTTACTAGTAACTGATAAAATCACACATCTGCCAATTCACACTTCTTTAACCAGCGTCTTGTAAGATATCCATCTGTCTGTCTGTCTGTCTGTCTGTCTGTCTGTCTGTCTGTCTGTCTGTCTGTCTATCTATCTATCTATCTATCTATCTATCTATCTATCTATCTATCTATCTATCTATCTATCTATATATCTATCTATCTATCTACCTACCTACCTACCTACCTACCTACCTACCTACCTACCTACCTACCTACCTACCTACCTACCTACCTACCTACCTACCTACCTACCTACCTATCTATCTATCTATCTATCTATCTATCTATCTATCTATCTATCTATCTATCTATCTATCTATCTATCTATCTATCTATCTATCTATCTATCTATCTATCTATCTATCTATCTATCTATCTATCTATCTATCTATTTAAACTAGCTAGCTAGTGAGTACAAATTAAATTTATAAAAAAACAAAAAAGTTTCTAGTCACTACCGTAAGAGCCAGGACAGTGTACGGTGTACGGTGTGGTCTTAGACAATAATATAACATAAAATTTACAAGGACAGTTTAGTAAATACAGTCAGTAACTTAATTCAAACCAACAAATACAACACAAGCGGTAAAAAAGAAGAAATAGAAAAAGAGAGAAAAATGCACATTTAATATAAATTGACAATCAGACAGAAGCCAGTGATATTCAATAACAACATGTATATAGTCGACAGAAATAAAAAGTAAAAACATAAATTTGTTGCTATTATACATCATGAATAATTCTACAAATTTCTTTTCTAAAAGCTTCAGTTTTAAAATATTTCAAATTTGGAAAATGTTTTGTAATATTTTATTATAATGTCTTGGGCTGAAATTAGCACCATGTTTAAGAGCTGCACTTGTATGACATTTAGGCTCAATTAATGGGAAAGTAGACTTTTGTCTTCGAATACGATAATCATGTCGATTAGATTTATGTTTTATTTGATTTTTGTGGTACTAAGTTAGTAAACTATATTTATAAATTTCTTCAATAGTTAATACATTAAAATCTGTATAAATTAAATTTGTTGGGTAATCCATATTTTTGGTCAGACAATTTTTTATTAATCTTCTGTGTAATAAAATTAATGGATTAAATACAGACGATGCTACTCCACTCCAATCTATTATACCATATTGTATTAATGATTGTACCAAAGCCAAAAATATCATTCTCAGTGCCTCCTTAGTGATAAAATTTCGAAGTATTATAAAATTATAAATTATCTTTCTTATACTTGTACACATAAAATCAATATGTATATGTGATACTTAACAAGAAAGATTTCTCAATCCTATAGAAAAATGTATACTTACGCTATCCAAATAAATATTGATAGAATAGAGACAAAAATTATTGAATAATATGACAACAGCAATAATACTAAATCTTCAAGTGTTCGCAAGTATGGCCTATAGTGGAATGGATTGAAATTAGAGCAGAACAGGTTAGGCTTAAGCTAGGTTTCGTTCAAGACATCACATGATAATGACCAAACAAGTGAAGCCCAATTTTTATGAATTCAATTCTCTACTTCGATTGGAGTCCGCTGAACTTGTCATTATAAATACAACCCCCATATTTTAAATTTAGGACACGTAGGTCTATATATTTGTTTATAAATTCAGGTAGAAGATTAATCACTCTTAGTGCCTTACTTTTCCTATTTTCAGACTCAGAAATCAACAAAATATTATTTTATAGTCCATAAGAAACAGTCAATAGACTTCGGGATGACTTCCTGAATGGTCATATGTACACTTAGCCGCAAAAAAAAATGGGGTGGCCGACAATTTATAAGTTCCAGAGACATAACATTGCGCATGCTCGTCTCGTCAAAGCCATAGTTCACCAGGTAACACATAATTAAACCATTTAAATTTGCTGTATTTTGTTTAAGAGTCTAAAATATGTAAAAAAAAAAATCGAATGGCTGGTTGATTCTAGATCCATCAGGGCCCTTGAAGAGTGAAATAATAATAAAACTGATAAATAAAAAAAACAACCGGAGCGAATATGAACAGGAAAACCACGTATTATGCCGAATTGATATTAACAGTCACAGTAACGTAAGTCGTTACGGCATTGGGCATTGGTCTATTGAACAAATTGATAGTAGCAGCTCAAGGTTCGAGTCCCCCCAATCTTATTTTTTTAATTACAAATTTGCCATCATATATGTCTCGCAAAGCTATAATTATGTGGCGATATCTCTTAGAATATGCCCAAACTCTAATAAATAATAAACCTCCCTCTCTCTTTCAAGCAATACTGCTATCTGTTAATACAACGTTCTGTCTCGTCATTACGCTTGAAGATGGCACAGAAACAATAACTCATTGCGTATTCTGGTTATTCTGCGTATGCTATTCTCCGACAGGACTTCGATTGCAGAAATGTTATTTTCTTCGACGAGGTAATTGTCTCCAATAGCAGCGATAGTACTGCCCTAGTTTATTGTATGAATAGCCACCGATACGATTAACGCTTCGTGAGACGAATTATTAACAAGTCGGGTTGCGTGATGGTCGCGTGTTGGGAGTGGATGTCATACGATGGGACAGGACTTCTGGAACGCATCCACAGGCGGTTTACGGCAGAAGTCTACGAACAAATTTTGGCAAATGTAATGATCCCTTCCGTCCGAAAACGATATCCTGAAGGAACACTTTTCTTCACTTTTCTTCCGGCAGGATAATCATCCGATACACACCGCCAACCGGATTCAAAGATGGTTTACGAGGAGGCATGATGTCGACCCAGTCGACTGGCCTCCAAATTCACCAGACATGAATCCGATTCAAAATTTGTAGGCTCCAGTCAAAAGGATCCTACGCTCTAATTGGGCAGAACAACCACTCGTTCGGACACCTGAGGAATTGTGGGACAGAGTTCTAGACTCGTGGGAGGAGATGGCCAAGAATTTAGACCTGTTCCATAACCTTGTGGGCTCCATACCGCGCAGAATGAGGGCAGTTGTTGACGCAGGTGGTATGTGGACGAGATACCACAGGCCTTTTTTGTTAATATATTAAACATTATTTGTTTTTGTTAATTTAATTATTTATTTGTTTGATATGCATCCGGTTTTTTAGGATGTGAAACAAGTATTTTTGTTTATACAGGCCAGGTCTCGCCTATTAATAGCCTACAGGTGATGGGCAATAATATTTTTACAAGGCAGGCATAGCGAAGTTTGTTAACAAATGCCATTTCACATTTAAACTAATAAATTAAGTAAAAGTTAAAATAAAAAAATAATAATTTTACTGTACCGCGAGGCGAACTCACACCCTCTGGTATGATTGTCAGACTTCTTACCGCTGGCCACACACTACTCGTAGGGTTTACTACATTAAAGACGGACGACTTTCAATGAAGAGACACCACAGCAATGCCATGCAGTGAGTTACGTTTACACGAGTGAACCGCGCGATAGAACTTAGCATTTCTATCGACCAAGAGTCGGCCAAGAGTCGGCCCATTTTTTTATTTATTTATTTTTTTTTTTATGCCTGTGCATCTGTGGACTAACTATCATTCATAAAGGCGAATTTATTTAGTTCTCAAGTCAGGATTATTCTATGAATCCGTATGATCTTAAGTTTCCAAAAGGTTGACGTCAGAATTCAGCTCTGTCTTCAATGTGTATATCTGATTTATGACGAGTAAATCTCAACAAGAAATAGCTGACATTTACGTCATCCAATACATCCCTCAAGCGGGTCGACTGATGTGTCCTTTGCAGATGTGTGCAGGATTTCATACTAACGGTTGATCTACATATTTGAACGTCAGCATAGAAGCTGTTTGCAATAAATTAGCATTAGGACTAAACACAATTCCTGGAACTCAAGATGTTTGTTTCCTAAAGTATCCTTTATTAATGTTAAATCCGATGTGGGAACACCCAGTGTTGTCAAGAATATTTAAATGTGTAAAGACTCTCACTATCATAATAAATACAGCATTTCATTTGTATACATATTGCATTATTATTATTATTATTATTATTATTATTATTATTATTATTATTATTATTATTATTATTATTATTATTATCATCATTATAATTATTATTATAACTTATTCATTTTCTACTCCTATTTGTCTATTAATTTTCCAAGCTAGAATATGCATATGTTGTTTGGATACCATTACTTCCACTGACTCGGTTAAATTGGATAATATTCAAATAAAATTTATTTCCTTGTGTTCTTTTGGATTTTTACCTAATTCTTGTTATAATAGTTATGAGATTAACTGCAAATATTTTAATAGTTACAGTCCATTCGCCAGACGTCAAGATCTTTATTATTTTTTTTTGTAAAGTTATTAAGTGTGATACTGATTGTGAATCCTTCTTAAGCAATTACGGTCTTCGATTACCGACCAAAGGATTAAGATTTCGAAAAATTTTCTACACTAGAATCTCTAAATCTCTCCCTCCGGTCTCCAGATATATAAAATATCCCAATTTGCGTGGATTCAATTTTAATCCATTCAAATTGTATTATTTACTTCATTTAGTTGTATGCCATTTTTTATTAATATTTTGAGTTTATGTCTTTGCTTAGAATTGATTTTATTTAATTTTTCTATATTCCTTTATGCTATTCAAGTATAATTAATGTTACTATTGACTTATTGAGTTATTCTTGATTATTTACAAGTATTTTAAAGTTATCCATTACTTCGTCCATTTATTGTCATTTTTGTCATTATTGTCATTAATTGTAATTGTCTTTATGTATAATAATTAATTGTATGCACTTTTATTATTTTGTCATTATCAATTTTGTCATACTGTACTTATGCTTTGTGCTGAACTATTAGTGGCCTCTGGCTATTTTATAGCACAATAAATAATAGTAAATAAATAAATAAGATAAAATAAATATATTATTATTATTATTATTATTATTATTATTATTAAGACATTTATTGTCATCATAATTTTTGCATCCTCTAACTTCTTTTCGAATATTCATTCTTATTCCACTTTCTTTTGATTTACAATTTATTATGTTATTCATTTTACGCTTATGTCTCTGGATTTCTTCTTATCTTTTTTGCTTTTCTCTTATATTATTAGCTAATTTCCCATTTCTCACATTTTATTCTCATTTCCTTTACACTTTTCCCATGTGTCCTATTTTTTTTCATATATCTATATAACTTATCATGTCCTCCTCTTTATTCCCATCCATTTCCCTTTTACCTCAATTTCCCAACTTTTTCTTCCCGTCTCCCTCATTCAGTTCTCTTTTCACTCCATTTGTTTTACTTTTTTAATTTCTTTCATTTCTTCTTACTGTCTTCTACTGGTCTCATCTACTTGTCTTGATTACATCTCCTAATTTTTCTCAGTTCCCTCAAATTCTTCTCATTTGCAGTTTCTCTTCGCTTCCTTCCTTTATTATCATTAATGTCACACAGTTCTAATCTCGTTCTCTTGCGTTTTCTATCTCGTTCAGTTTATTCTTATTTCCTCTAGTTTATTCTTGTCGTTGTAAGGTGTTTCTGTCGTTATTCATTTACGTCTCGTTCCTTCAGTCGTTTTCATGTTCTGCTGTACTATCTTCGAATATACATACTGTATGTATAAACTTAATTTCTTACTTATTTCTAAGATTTGTTATCGTTATTAGAGTACCCTTACTGTTTTCTTTTTGTTTATATGTCTAAATATTCCCTGGTATTCTCAATTTCTATCCTTTTTTCCTTTGTATGTATCTTTCTCTTATCAACAATAATTTTTAACGCTCTTCATTTTCATCTCCGGTTTGGAAATATAGAATTACGTTGTGAGTAATCTGTTGCTGACTTGTTTATCCGTCGCGATCCGGCGGAGATGAGGTTTTAAAGAAATCGAAGGTGCGGTAGACCGTCACCAGGAAATATTACGGGTACAGAAGGCTGAAGAAGAACAACTGATGTGCAACAGAGTGGAGCTAATTTGTAAATTATATTCACACAAGTGACATGTAACTCATTCCACAGGGGTGAATAGAAAGCTTACATGAAATGTAGTGCATAAACGGTAGAACTGTCCCATCCAAAAACATCTCTTGGGTCATGACTCATGAAGTTTTAGACTGGAATCTTTGGCCAAATTGTCTTTTAGTACTTCAGTTTATTTCTTTGTAAATATTATATTTTCTTTATCTACGTTTCTAATCAGAATTTGAATTAGATATATAATAATAAATCTCTATATCTGTATTATTCCTTAATTTAACACCTTAAGAATTGATTTACCAGGTCGATGAGATGAAACGCTTTTGCTTACCTGATGGTCTAGTAGTCTCCTCTTGCTATATGGATAGCCCGTGTCCCGCCAAATTGTGATCGTGTTTGGGGGCAAGATAGACCAAATAAGAAACATTATCTTATTCTTGTACATGCTATAAATGGTAACCTTCTGTATTCATGTATGCATCACAACTCTTCAGAAAGTATATTTCCGGACACTTTCTGTATTTAATTTTGATTTATTTTTTATATTTATTGTCGGATGTTTTCCTTCAGTTCATTAAAACTATAAGGATTGTTTGCGTAACGTACACTGCTAAATTTTTCCCACATAAAAATAACATGGATTTAGATTAGGAGAACTACGCCTTATCATTAAAAAATGCTAAAGTGGAATCCACTAAGCAACCATGAACTGATTGCAGGTACAGATTACAAAAAATAAACAAATAAAATAAAATATCCTAGCTGCGTATCTGATCCACTGCATGAGTTTTGTAGTGTTTTAATCTAAAAAAATAATTGGAGTCTTGAACTGAGGTTTTAGAAACTCTTATTTGTTAAGTTCCTTGGCGCAAAGATTTTTTAGAGTATTGTTCTAATCGAAAACCTATTTCATCTAATTTTTCCTCTATTAAGACTCGTTTATTCGCTTGAGAAATCTTATTTTCGACCGACCCTCTTTGATCACTCTGGAGAATAGGGGAAATTAACGATGAGATTTTTGGATATATTTTCTACAACAGGGACCGTCAAGTGACTACACTCTCGTGCGTACGTACAAACCCTCAAGCCCTGACGTACGGCTGCGGGCAAGGGTAGCTGCTTCCACAGTGGCGGAGCTAAGAACTTGTATGTGAACCAAATTTGTGATAAGAATGTAAATTAATTTCAGCTTTTAATTGAAGCACGCTTTCACTGTTAATTGCACTATACTGAAAAACAGTACTCTATACAATTTTGTACAGTTAACTATATACGAAACAAATTTTTGCATGTTTGCACAATAATGAAACAAAACAAAATATACACTTTTATACAGATTAATATACTGTTTGTCTTCTTCTCATTGCTATACAATTCAATTAACAAAATAAAACAACAGTACAAACGTTGTTATTCAAATACAATTCTCTAATAATAGTACTTTTTCTTAAACATCAGAGATCCGCTGCGATTTTTGCAGTTTTCTGTTAGTAAGCAGCTATTTAATTCTCGGAGCTATTGTTTTAGTACCAACCAATCGCAAACATGCTTTCAATTGTTCATCACTTAGTTGTTTCTGTGACGTGACTTTGTAAACTTCATTAAACAAAACAGTGTTTCGCATACGTAGGTTGTCCCGAACATTTACAACGTTCTAGCAGCAAGATTGTACTGTTTAGGAAACCTTTCTCGTGGAAAACAAGTATGGAAATGGTTAATACTTTTTCTGTTTTGATACTTATCCTTTAGCTCAATATCGCTTTGTAAATCAAGTATTTCTAATTGTAGTTCAGCAGGAATATCGAGGACACTCACTGAAAAAGATATTGCATATATCTTAAATTGTTGTTCAAGATCTCTAATATCCTCAAATCTACGTTCGAAACTTCGCACAATTGTTGCATTATTCTTATATATTCTTTCATGTCCAAGGCTTCTAACAGGTTTCCCATGTACATCCATAAATAAGGCAGTTTCATTTCTAAGTGCGAGAAAACGTTCTAGAATTTTTCGACTTCACCACCTTACCTCGGTATGGTAGAGTAAATCCCCATACTGTTAATACCATCAAGCAGTGTCCTGAAGTCCCTGTGATTGAGTCCTTTAGACCTTATGAAATTAATTGTTCGCATAACAACATCCATTACATTGCTAAGGTTCATGTTTTTAGCACATAAATATTCCTGGTGCAAAATGCAGTGCACCGGTGCCCCCAAGCGACCTCGATAGGTTCCACCACTGATAGACTGCAGTGTACAAGTGTACTGTCCGCAGTGGAAGCCGTAAGTAGGCCTGTACGCCCTCTCGCGATCTTGACTCGACTTGGAGGAGCCTGTTCTACAAGAATAATTTTTCCGAAAGTAATGTAAATAAAAATACTTCGCTCTTTACTGTAGATCGTAACACAACTTACACAATACTCAATACTATATTGAAAACTGAAAGACGTGGACTCTATTACGAGGGTAAACAGAGCCATAAAACCCGAGAGCAGGTACAGGCTTGCCACCGAATGGTTTCCTTGAACCCTGGTGGCATTTCGTCTCTTCCACTCTGTATTAAGGTGCATATTTTACGTCATTAAAAGTTTCTTCCTGTGCGTTAAATTACCACGTATTGTTTGTATGACTTCTCCTTTGTGAAGATGAACCCTTTCGTTTTCTGTTTTTGACTGTTGTCTCAATTTGATTCTTACAGCAGAGTTCGTATAGGCCATGTTCTATCTGATGCTTTTCCAATTCACTGCGGGCTGAAGGAAGGAGATGCACTATCACCTTTACTTTTTAACTTCACTCTAGAGAATGCCATTAGGAAAGTTCAGGATAATAGACAGGGTTTGGAATTGAACAGGTTACATCAGTTTCAAATCTATGCAGATGACGTGAATATGTTAAGAGAAAATCTACACACAATATTTTACTTGAAGCAAGTAACGCGATAGGTTTGGAAGTAAATTCCGTAAAGACAAAGTATACGACTATGTCTCGTGACCAGAATATTGTACGAAATGGAAATATAAAACTGCAAGCATTGTGTTCTTCACCAGGCATAATTAGGAACATTAAATCCAGACGTTTGAGGTGGGCAGGGCATGTAGCACGTATGGGCTAGTCCAGAAATTCTTATAGAGTTTTAGTTGGGAACTGGATGGAGAAGACCTTTGGGGAGGCCGAGACGTAGATGGGAAGATAATATTAAAATGTATTTGAGGGAGGTGGGATATGATGATAGAGAGTGAATTAATCTTGCATAGGATAGGGACCGATGGCGGGCTTATGTGAGGGTGACAATAAACCTGCGGGTTCCTTAAAAGGCATTCGTAAGTAAGTTATGCGTCTAATGCAGTGTAAGAAGATCTAATTAAATGAGTGTGAACTTCAGTACTTACGACAATTACTACATACAGTAGGTATGAACTACAAGACAATAGGACTGTAATCTGAATTACAAGACGGAGAACGGTGCAAAATAAATTTGAAACGTGACTCGACGGCGCGTGCTCGTACAAATAGTAAGGAATACAACCGAACGAGCATTAATACAATAATCAATATAACCCTGTTTGGTGAGGCGTGCGACCCGCTGTCTTGACTGCAGGCGCTTCAGATGTAAAGGCGGTTACAAAAATGTGTGATCTAATGGAGAACAGGTAACGCAACTTTGGTTACGTATAAAATATACATTCCCAAGGGCATTTTGTTTGTTTCAATTAATGCTTACCAGATAAAAAATTAAAATCATAACAACAAACAAACCAGGGCTTTCAACGGGTTAAACATTCATACAGATATATGAGTTCTATATTTGATCGACACATAAATAATGTTATGTGACATATTTCTTTATTATTTTCCTTCTGCACTTAATCCAATATATTTTTCATTCGTCTTTCTTACAACAATTGATTTTGTTTACGCCAAGATACAATTTAACTCATCTACTTCTTTATTTGAATTACTATATTGTTCCCTGGCTGTTTTATAAATTTTAATTCGTTTTATTTTAAATAATAGCCAAGCACAATATACTCATCTGAGTACAGTAGATAATTCATCCAGGTGTCGTACAAAGCTGCCGTGAGAGTAGAAACTGTAAGCGTCATCAAAATGTTGGAGACATTAAATCTAAGTACGGCGGTTGTAAAACAACCTCCTCCTATTTGGAATTGTTAGCACATCGTTTCTACGGTCCTGTCGCTTAGTACTAAGAGTACTAAGCCTTGGTTTTTCTGAACCGACTCATCCGAGTTGCGAGGTGCGAGGCCCGCCTCTCACAAATCCGGACTACACGAAAGATAGTGAGTGGTTTCTATAACTGCGAGGTGCGAGGTCTGTGTACCTCACAGTTATAGAATCCACTCACTATCTTTCGCATAGTCCGGATTTGTGCGAAGCGGGCCTCGCATCTCGCAAATCGCATACGTCGATTCAGAAAAACCAAGGCTTAACCAATTTATTGTTCGATCCATTGCGCAACCTACTTTTTCAGGTTCGCAGTTCACTAGATGTCCTCCTCTTCTCTTACTATCATTCCACATGGTCAAACTAACGACGACAGACTAGCTTACCTCCTTGTCCCTTTCATTTAGGTCCCTAGTTTGGTGCCTAGTTTGCCTTTCAGCCTTCTGGCTCGTCAATGAGAAAGACATCTATATTCGAATTAAATTGCCCTCTTTGGTTTCCCTTATTTGATCGTCATTTCTAAAATCGATATTTTGTTACCTAACATATCGGTCTTTCCTCATCTGATCAACATATTTCTGTTCAGCGAAGATTCTCATATTGATTATTCCTCCATATTTATTTCAAGTCAATAGACCTACGTTTTAATTCTACTATAGGCCTAATTATGTTGTGTTACCTTGTGCACTGTCCTAATAACTGATGAGTGTCCTTGTTAGTAAATTGAATTGAACTTTATCTTTTATCAAAGGGATTTAAACGTTTAATGTCACACTGTACTTTTTATTAATTAATTCATTTATTCATAGCTTTCTGCCCAAGAGGATGTCTTTCACTATAAATTCAGCATTCTCCAGTGTATCCTATTTCCTACCTTTTTCTTAATCTTCACATACGAACCATATATCTTAATGTTCTCTGTGATCTGACATATCTTTTTGACACGACTTTTCTCCCCTTCACCATTCTTTACTATGCATCTTCTTTACGCAGTTTCTTATCTGTCAGTGACTCAGGCAATTCCTTTTCCTCTTCCGTATCAGTATCTTCATTATTTTTTCTTTGCTACTTTTTCTATCACAGCTTCATTTTTATGCTGACTGTCCATTTTACAATCTCCAATCTTATTCGTTTCCACATTTCAATTGCTTCTAGTCTTTTCTCTTCACTTCGTCGTAATGTCCATGTTTCTGCTCCATACAATGCTACATTCCACTCAAAGCACTTCACTGTATTCTTGCTTAGTGATTTTTCAGATGTCAGCAGAGGATATTCCTTTTTCTATTAAAATATTTCTTAGCCACTGCTATCCTCCTTTTGACTTCTCAGCTGCTCATGTTACTTCACCAATAGGCCTAGTACATCCAGTATATCCCAAGTATCTGAAACTCTCTACATGTTACATTGTCTCTTTTCGAATTCGCACGTTTATCTTCTTAATTCTCTTTATGATAACCATGATCTTCGTCTTGTTTACATCTTCGTCCCATACTGCTCACAGCTGTCATTTAGCTACAGTAGCTTATCCTTTAGTATTGTCTCCTCTTCTGCTAACAACGCCGTATCATCAACAAATCGTATACACTTTATTGTTCTCCCTTCTACTATCACACCTCTCATATTCTGAAAATAGTTCTTCACTAAATCCTCACAGTATATTTTGAACAAAGTAAGTGTACTCCTCTCCTTACTCCATTTCCTTCTGACATTTCTTCTCCTATCTTGACTTTGACTGGTTTCATATAAAGATTACAGAATAGCCTCCTCTCTTTTCAATCGACACCAGTATTCTTCAGGATGGCTATAAGTTTATTCCAAAGTAGCCTATCTCACTATTAATGTTTGATATGTAGCCTATTTTTCCTTTTGTGTCTTTTTGAGCATGTTTATATTTAGTTAAGCTAGTAAACAAAGTGATTATAATTCACAAGTATACAACAAAAATATGTTTCTAACCACTATCGTAAGCGTCAGACTCGTGTACGGTGTGGTCTTAGCCAATAATATAACATTTAAAAAGACATTGTACTAAATATACTGATGAAAACGATGAATATAAATCACCTATCAGGTATACATTCGACGGCCCAATTGATTATTTTTCTCTTTCGACATCACTTCCTAAAACGAATCTTGATTAATCACTTCACGGTTACTATAATGGGGCGTAACGTCTCGATACCGAAACTCATCCACAAATGGCTGAAAAATCTTAAATCTTATTACCATGAAAATTATGGCGAATATCTAGAATTTCAAGAAGAAATTTCAATTAACTATACAAATGAATGTTTCTCTTTTATTCTATTTGAATGCAAAGAGAAATTTAATATTAAATATAAAATTCCACGAAACAAAGTTATAAAATACTAGTCATCAAAAAGGTTGAAATATGATACTTCGAAGATAACTATATATAAAACTAAATAATTCAATATCAGCCTTAAAGCCCCTTTGTCAAATTCATATTTCATAATTAATGTGTCAGGAATTTAATTCCGTTATAATCATTGACAGAGAGAATCCGTCTCGTTTTTACAATGGAATTAGCGACAAATCAAGAGATAATATAAATATGTTACTTAATGGAGCGCCTATACTCATTTCGTGGAGCCAAATTGACTCTGTAAAGTGACAGGCTACTGTATATACTACAGCAACAGGCAACGTCGAAGATTTGTTTGTCTATAGTGAAATTCTGACATTTTGATGTGATTTATTCGTATAACACTTACAATTCTCAAACCATTTTTTTTCTGACAACAATTCAATTAACATGACAATACTGAAAGGATTAAATGCTTACGGAAATAAAAATTGGAAATAGGCCTATCACACTTTCTGTGAATAACTAAGAGATGCGATAATAATTTAACTTTCCACTTAGTGTGGAACTTTGCAAGAACTTTTCTTAGCAATAGCTTTGATTTTATTGAATATTTAATATAACTGAGTCGAATGCTTGATTCCAAATGTTCATCAGTTAACCTAGTTCCGTACTCATTTCATGAATTCAAGCTTGAAAATGAATAGGCTATTCACAAAGCTAGCTGCAGTAAAAATTTATTTCATTCAATATCAGGTTCTTGTGCCAGCTGAGTCAAAGAGAGCTCATGAATGTTGTTCATTAATACATTTTTGCGCTGTTGCCGAGGTCATATCAGCGTCACCAGTATGTCGGAATTTTGCTCCTCAGGAGTTCTTTTACAGGCCAGTAAATTTACTAACATGGGCCTGTGGCATTTAAGCATAATTAAATTCCATCGACCTGGGCTGGGATCGAACCCGCAACGTCGGGCACAGAAGGCCAGCGCTCTACCGACTACGACACCCAGGCCGACTATATTTTTCTTAAAACATTATTTTTCTACATTGTAAATAATGTTCGTGATGTGCTATATTTATTCACGCGATCAACCGGTAGATTGAGATCGATATGTTGCCGGTTTCTAATATACTCACACTAAAAGTGAACCACTTTATTTAATTTAGAAATTGCGTGACGTCAGATGTGTCATTAAATTACATCAACTCTGTAAAAGATTATTCAAATCACTTCTAATATAAATTTTATTTGCGAAAATTATATTAAGGGGAGATACAATTGAAAATATTGTAACTAGAGATGGCCGATATTTCACAAACCGATATTTAGTCACAGGTATTTTTTGTCACAGATAAACTTGTGACTGGTGACGCGAAATATGTGACAAAATATCGCTATCGAAATCTGCTACGTATTCAGTACTATGTGACTGATATTTCTATCACTATTAATCGATTGAGTACTCTTATCTCTTAGGACAGTGAGTCTATGACATTCTCACGACTTTCTCCTCTACGTTGTGGGTTTGCGCATGCGTCTGATACAATAACAGCAATCGGGCGGTGATATTGATTATTTTTTCGTGATATTTTGTTCAATATAATTTTTTGCAAAGTCATCATTTGTTGCAAAGTTATTAGCGGCATTATAATAATATAATCAAGAGTCTGACATTTTGTTTTCATAGTTAGTCTGTATATACGTATGTTTAAAAAATATTTTGTGTATTCCCTGAGATCTTTACATTTTCATGTAACTGTGAATTTGTTTTAACTTGTATGTATTTTCCACTCAATTTTTACACAGTAACATTTTTTCAGTTATAGTTTTAATTACAAACAGAATAGTTAAAGGGGCCTACGACATTATTTTAATAACTTTACCTGTACTTCTCTCATTTATATATGATCCAGTTTTAATGTATAGCTCTAACACGAACAGTGCATGGTACTATTAATTAAAATAATTAAACTTAAAATAAAATTATTTGTAATAAGTTCATTACGTTGTTTATGGTTATTAACGCTTAGGAAATCGCGCATTGCTTCCTAATATTGGTACTCGTATGGGGTGTTATTTAACCCCAATTAATAGGCTTAATCAATGTTATAAACTTGACACTTAGTGATATTTGTCTAGATATTGTTAAAATCATCAATTTGTAAGTAATTTTATACTTTTAAATATAATAATATGGGGTAGTTAGCAAAAATTGGCAATTTTATAAATTCCAAAAAGATCTGACATCTAGCAGACACTGCTCCATCAAATCGTTCTCATTGCCCTTGCACACTTTTAAAATAGGCCTACACTTACACATAAACGGGATAATTAATTACATTTGAAAATAAGGGGTACCGATATCAAACGTAACTCATGTTAATTCACTCTGTGTCACTGAATGTTATGCTCTTCCGAACTTTCGAAGTATTTCTCATAAGCCGACAACAGTATCTATAGTATTAAAACCGAACGAGATAAAACTGGATAATATTGTCGGCAACTTATTTGGCTAAACTATCATTGAGGTAGTTTCCTTCGTATTTCCCTTATACACCTTGCATATACGAATCTGTGACAGGTCAGATTTGGTTAGTTTAAGCTTTTATTATGCCCACACATATACGATCAACGGCTAAACTAGTGTTGAGGTAGATCCCTTCGTTCTCCGAGTATACACATTGCATATACGAATCTGTGACTGGTTAGGTTTGGTTAGTTTAGGCTTTGTTATGCCTTGCACATACGATCAACCGCATCTCCAAAAAATTCAAATTCCACGATTTTCATTTCCGAAATCACCGAAACTGCCTCAGCGGTAGTTTAATCCGATCAACTGCATCTCCACAAAAAATTCCTTATAAATGCAACGATTTTCACGACCGAAATCGCCGAAACTACTTCAGCGCTAGTTTCACCATCTTATTGTAAACGATGTAGTGATTACACAATTTAAATAATAACACCATTGGTTATCAGTATTTTATCTTGTGTAAAATCCTGTCTGAACAACTGTTTTGTTTTGTAATTATTTTCCTATGTTTTTCCGAAACATATGTTGCGTTAATTTTATTCTATGACTCAATATTATTATGTCAATGCACGACTTAAAATAATTTATCCATTATATTGTTGTATACAATAAAATGGATCAATGTTGAAAAGGATTAGGATAACCACATAACTTCAATTTTTCCATACCCAACTACATTTTAAAATTATCAACTAATTCAATATCTACAATATAACCTCTTGGTACATGAGGTTAACTTTTGACATGTTACTGTTCAGTTAGGTAAGTATTTATTTGTTAATGGTACATGTACATGATTTATTTCTTGGATTTTTCCGTATAAATCACTGATGTGTGATGTGTATAAAGAAATAATATTCACATTTCACTGCTCTTCAATATTTCCTGTTAATTTTTATCGGTGTAATTCATGCATATTGTGCTTAGTTATCAATATAAAATATCGGTGTCACAAAATCACCCATAAAAGTCGCAGATATTTAATTGTCACAGTCACAGTTGTCACAGATACTTGATTATTCTTAATAATTTACCCTACAACAATGGGTATTCCACTCAACACAGCAACACAGTAGTCGTTATTACACTCCACACGACGACATTGACAATACACTTGTATTATTGAGAAGAACAACAATGTACTCCTAATTTCAATTAATGTTCACAAACCACTAAGTGCAGAATAAAACTGTCAGTTCTCATTTCACAATTCGCTTGCCTTGGCTAGTTTTTCTAGCTCACTTGAAACTAGAAATACTAACAGGAGCACCTAGAGGTCAGATAATTTTTCTACCCAGAATTGATTTAATAACAACTGACACTAACATTCCCTTCCCATTTAAACGGAAACAATTTCCTGTACCTCTTGCCTTTGCAATGACTATAAATAAAGCACAAGGGCAAACATTTGATAAATTAGGAATTTATTTACGAGTATCTAGATGCGTCTTCAGTCATGGACAGTTATACTCGTATGTTGCCTTTAGCAGAGTAAAAGCAGCAAAAGATATGAAATTGAAAATAGTTACATCACAACAGGGACAGTTTGCCGAGCATGATGGCTATTATACCAAAAATGTGGTTTATTCTGAAGTATTAAGACTCTACCATTTAGCATCTGTAGCAGTTTTTCTATACTATCCTATGTGCATCCTAAGAATAACTCGGAGAAGCTAGAGACAGTTGTAAGTTCGTATTCAAGGTACATGTGTTATTTATTTATTACCATTATCATTATTATCATCATCATCATCATCATCATCAACATCATCATCATCATCATCATAAGTAGATCATTTTAGGTTTTCAATCTCTATCAAGCAGCAGCTGCTGAATATTATATTGTATTATTTTTTTAGGTAGTGACATCAATTCTAAACATTTTTACTTTAAGCCCTCACTAATACTAATTCAAAGAGCAAAGGGAAAATGAATACTTCTGGATTCAAACAATCACAAAGCACTGGAGCCTTTCCTGCACATATGAGTTCTGTGTTTGGATCTACATACGTATGTCAGCAAACATTCCCGTTATTGAGGTTCATTAATCCTTAAATTGACAAAACTTCATTTCTCACACTAGTTTATTAAACCTTGTCAGACTGTAAAGAAAACAACTATCGCAATATCCATATTTTATATGTTGTACAATATTATAGTATTCTGAAATTTTAATTTTCCTACCAATTTTTTTCTACTGTTCTATTAAAATTATAGCATATAGCCTATTAACGTGTTGTGTCCTATAGGATACTTTGTCAATTTAAGGATTAAGAGCGACGATTCTTCTAAATTGACAGATGCACATCTGATTTCCCTCTTCAGGCTATGTACATATTCAGTAGAGCTTCATATAACCAAACTGGTGGACAAAAAAAATAATGTAGAGGTCTGGCGCACGTTGTAGTTAAAGCTAAGTTAATTACATCAATGAATTTACTTTATATTCACATGAGAATTTAGGTTACTTTTAGTTTTTATTATGATATTAATAGCCTATAGTAAATTTAACTCAAACACTTAAACTAGAAGTTATGTACTTTTATACTTTTCAAAGTGTCATGGATGATTTAATTTTTACATAAAATAGTAAGTATTATACAGGCCTAAATACCAATACAAAGAAAAGGAATTTAATCTCACTTTTTATAGTAATATATTTTGAAACGAAGTATACTTAAGTAATTTTATTCATGACTGAAGACTCTCTAATCTGCTAAGTATACAACAAAAATATGTTCTGTTTAAACAATTTTATTAGTAGTATCACTGCACTTTAACAAACTGAATTTAAATGAGAAACTGTGCATTTAAGTATTTCCAAATGTATTTCTATATATCAATGTATTTTATTCTTTCACATAAAATTACATAATATGTAACGCATTTTATCCAGATTCGTTGGTTAAGTTTAGTGTTATAATGATTGTGGTCGGATATACTTTCGTCATTTTGTTCATAAGCATCAGTTTTTGTAATCCGCTACGTGGTTGTAGACAGAATACGGAGAAGCCATTCAACGCCCGTGGGTTGTGGCAGGGGCCAAAACTTTTCCCGTGCTTCCATCCCTCCCTCTTCATCAATTCTGCATCCCTGCAATATTCAAAACCTCCATCTTTGCCATCTATTCAAATTTCAGTTGTTTCCATTCAAACAACTAGCCGCCAGTGCCGATGCAAAGTGTACGAGTTGTACATATTACAGTTCTGCTGTAAATATTCTTGTTTAGACTTCAAAACCAATCGTTCTGAAGAACAGACATTTTATTTGTTATCAAATTCATTTTAAAATTATTGGTTAGTTTTCAATGCACCTGGTATTAAAGTTATGGGCTCGACCCACAAATATCAATTTCATTCGTTCGAATTTTAATTGTCCATGTAGGCCTAAATATATTTCGGTTGTAACAGACTAAAGCGGCATGTTCAGAGAAGGGCTTTTAGAAACGCTATCATCGTAGTAATTGTGGGTATAAATGTTTAATTTGAACTAAATATTCCCAGTGAATGAATCGTCAAATGCATTTACTCCATGAGGGTTATGGTTAATTACCCATCCGTGGGATTCTGAATTTAAGAATTTTGTTCTTAAAATTCAACAATCACCTCAGAGTTTAAATCCATGATATCAGGATCTAAAGAAAGGCGCAGTGAGTGCGATATATGCTCTTGTTAGTAAAATAAACATTTCAATATTATACGGAATTTGATTCATCGTAGTGACCCAAGCATTCCATTAGAAGGAACTTGACCACTCTGTTATTATTTTTGTTTAGACGTTTCTCGCTATGCATCATATGGACGTGATATGTAACATATCAGGATGATGACAACGACTACTATGACAATGATTATAATATATTGATAGTGGGATGGTCGCAATGAAGGAAAGCGAGACGAGAGTGCTACATACAGAACTGTTTCAAATATTATTTATGAGCTAAAAAATGTGCCTGAACTCGTTGGAATTTGAAGAAGTTTCTCAGGATTAGAAAGCTGACGATTCAGTCGTTCGCCTAATAGAGCAACCTGAAGAAAAAATGTGAATTTTCACCACAAACACGGCATCAGATTTTACACATTGTGATGGTTATTTCTAGTCTGTTTTTCATATTGTTTAAAAATCATATTGATCTCGAGGGATATACAATGTTCCCTTGGAAAGTGTTAGGTTAGATTAGGTCACGGTGACTACGGGCGGGTTAGGACGACCCTTTGCACGTCGGCCATACTAAGGCCTATTGTGCATCCCGAAGTGTATGGGATGAATGAGGATGAGGGTATACCAGCCCACCGGCCGTATGTGACTCCTCATCCGCTCTCCTAATGGGAACCTCCTACCCTCCCCCGCTCTAAGTTTATGCCGCCAAGGAGACCAAGCAGCACAGGATCCATTCCAACGGCCTTTTGAAGGTGTCGAAGCGCCCTTGGAAGTGTTCTTAAGGAATGAATCCTGACAGAGATATTGCGGAAGGCTGGGAACTCAGGAGCGGTTGTAGAGAAGACGCCCCCTCCCGTAAGCGGATAAAGACATGCGTCTTACCTGAATATGTCTATTGAATGAGATGAGGAAGATGAATGATATGAAAATCTAAATTATTTTCTACACGGGAGGGGACCGTGGTAATGAAAATTCCAGCTCGGCATTTGCCTAAGTAAATGTGGAAAACCACGGAAAAACCACAGTCAGGTTGGTCAGTCCCGCAATCGAACCACGGACCTCCCGAATGCGATACGCATGAGCTAACTCGCTCGGTATGGAGAGTGTACGACCAGCACGCAGCACAGAAATGTCTCTGGGATGTCAGTTTGCTCTGCTTCGGTCGCCCATGGATTAGACCGCACGGTCACCGCGACCGCAAATAGCCACAACCCTTAAATGTAACTTCTCAATGATCGTCATGACCATAAGCTGTGTAGGCGGGAGTGGCGCAATTTGTACCACAGCACAGTCGTCGGAACAAAGAAGAGCTCGTTCAGATATCTTGCAATATAGGATGTTTCATCAGAAATATTTCTTAGTGATGTAAAATTTTATAGATTTAAAGTGTTTAAAGAAATTAAAGTGTCCTTTTTATAGTCCTGTTTTAAATTTCGGATCATGCTTATGTAATTAAAACATCAGTAACGGTATCAAAAGCGATCACAATAATTTTAATTCAACACTAACTTCATTCCAAGCCGAACACAAATTATTAACCTTCTTCAAACGTTTGTGTACAAGACATGTTTTGTGTTCTTCTATTCTTTCTATTGAGTTTAATAAAGCTGTTTCTTTTTAGGTACATAACTTTGTGTATGTATACGAATAAGAATCCCGCTACTGAACGCATCTTCATTTCCCATGTCATGATTTTCTTTTTAACTTTTCATTTAAGTGGTAAATTTTTACATCAGTTAAGTCCAACTACATCCACAAAGTTTTGGTCTGCTTTTGTGGGTTTTCTTTCAGACCGACCTGAATTTTATAAATATTTGCGTCTGTCTTCTGTTGTGTAATGTTACGTAAATTCAAACAATAATTAAAACGATTATAAAATTTACTAATTTAACAATATTACTTAAATTATTTAATATAGCTATTGCATAGTTTTTCGTAAAGATATTTTTGTTTTGATGAATGGAATTAATTGTTAGATCCACATGTTTCAGGACAAAATCTACTGCGTAAAAAATATGAAGCTGCGGTAGATACTGTCTTCGCGCTACGAGTTGGCGCGGGGAGTAGATAGGCGGGACGGGGGAACTTTACGCTACACTCTGGCCTGAAAACTTCGTCCACTTAGACCTACTTGGCTACAAAGGAACGGAGGCAGACATAAAAGATTCCGCATCTTCGGTGCTGTCGCTATGACTATCATTATCACATTTTTTTAAATTTCTGGAGTATGATCTGTCCATGATAATCGTCTGTTTATGTTCCAGCCATGTATATTAATTCGAATCTCTCAACAAAGCCATTAGCCCCACCGCCCCCATCCTCATGGACAACAATGAGTGTTCTGGACACATTTACGGTAGTCAAAACTCCCGTAACATTTTTATCGTGCCAGAACTTGGGAAACGTTAAATTGGTAGGCCTATCTATCCGCATTTCGTCCAGATACAAAATCGGTTTTTCCACTTTCCAAAGCTTTCTTATTTGCTGTAGATATCTTCACGTATTCTAATTTACAGTGTTTTCCTCATTTTTTTTTTTTTGCTGCACACTTCTTCCACCTGAAATCCTTTTTCTTCAGTATTCGTCTTAATGTTGTCTTTCATTTCAAATCAGTTTTCTCTTGTAAAAGGGTAGACGTTTGTTGCAGCTTGGTACTATTTTTTACTTGTTATTTAACGACACTGTAATAACTACTAGCTTCTTCAGTGTCGATTGAATTGATGATGGCGAGATGGTATTTGGCGAAATGAAACCAAGGATTCGCCATAGATTACCTGACATTCGCCTTCCGCTTGGGAATACCTCGGAAAAAACCCAACCAGGTAGTCAGCGCAAACGGGAATCGAACTCACTCCCGAGCACAACTGCAGATCAGCAGGCAAACGCACTACCTCCTGAGCTACGCCGGTGGCCTTCTTTCTTTTTCAAATAAAAATTCTCAATTATATCTTTTTTGTCAATCTCCGTCGAAGTCATCTACATTTGCGTTTCGGTAGTCCGGACGCTTACATTTTTTTCTCCCTCAGGTGTCGACAACGCACTTTCTTCTGTGCAGTCTTTCATTTCATTCCTTATACGCTGTATTGTTCTTGTGGATAGATTAGAGTACTTTTCTACCTTTGCTGTAGGTTTCGTAAGAGGAATGCAAAGGCACTGTTGTTGTTCTTCTTCTTCATCACAGAATTATTTTGCACTTCTAATAATATTCCTTTCTTCGCTATAGATTGTAAATCCTTGTTTCCTCTTTGTCGAAATATTTACAATAAACAAAAAACTTCTATAAACCTAAATAACAGTATACAATAACATAAATTCTATTAACCCAATTATTATCAACACTATTAACACGAAAAGCAAAGGATAACTAAAGCAATACAAGATTTGTGGTATACTGAAAACAATTGTCTTATTGAAACTAATAAAACACTACAGTAAAAACTCCACTATTATTTTCACAAAGTCGCAAAGACTCATAGACACGTGCAGTAGATGTTTGTGAAACAGGAATATTGCAGTGAACAGCGCGGTGCGCATGCGCGACTGTTTCCCCTCCGCCCCGTCTAAGTACTTCAGCCGCCTTCTCCTGGCGTGACAACAGTATTTCCTGTAATACTCCAGTTTCACAGGTCTCCATTAAAATTATATCCAGCATGAAGTTTTTAGTTATCACTGACCCAGTGTTTAATAGCAACATATACATTATATCATTTTTCCTAAAGACTAAATTCATGAAATCCCTTTTACGAACGTTTCTTGGATCCAGTACCCACAATAATTTGTAGCAACTGGCTCTGAACAGAGATTTCAGGAATAACAAAATGAGATTGGATTGTATTAAGAGCTACCCGCGTAGCTCAGGTGGTAGGGCTTGACTCCAGACACGGAGCTGTTCTTGGTGGGTGCATTTGATTACCGTTTGGGCTGATTAGTGCCTAGTTGGATGTTTTCCGAAATTTTCTCAATTGTAAGTTATATGTCATTAACATCATGGCGAATATTTGGCTTCATCTCGTCATATAACTTTGTGCCATCACCAATTTTATCGACGTTAAATAAATAATTTTGTGCGAGATCGTGCGTATTTGCTTAGTTTCCGCACAAAACCAACCCGTGGTAAGTCTAAAATTCCACATTCAGTATTCCCAACCGAACACACATAACAATTTCCCTCTTCTTACCGCTTAAGTGACATATCCATTTTACTGCTTTAGGCTTTAACATATTACTTTTAGAGACGTTCAATATAGTAATAATTATAAATTGGAAACTTACCACTGCAATTTCACCTAAATTGCACTGTTATATATTGTGTTTAAATATTTGCAAAAATTAACTATACTCTACAACTGCACTAAAGTTACTGCATTTCGTGATGCATGTAATATTAAGGAAGCCGTTTGTTTTAAGTTCGCATTTATAGACTGGGGGAAAAAAAGACAGACGTATATTACGGCCTGCTGGAGTACAGTGAACACAGAAAACATTTTAAAGCAACAATGTTGAAGATAGATATTTTTGTTTTCCAAAATTACCGTCATTGAACAGAAACCAAGATGGAGATTTCATTGCAACTAATTAGAAGTTCCTCTTTCAGGTATGTAATAAACGATCTTCGCACAAAATAATGTACGATACACGAGCGGTATGTTTTTTTTTCAATTCTCAGAAATTAAAAAAAACTCAACTATATTTCGCTTTTTTCAAACTTTTCCTCGAACATGAAAACTTCAACATACCGCTCTTGTAACGCATATTAGTATAGTGGTTGTTACGACGTTGTTAAGTAACGGACTAAAAATTGTAAATTAATTAAATACAAAGCTATATACATAGACCACTCAATAAATGAAGATTTAAACGCAAACAGAAAATAATATGGTTGGCTACGTACCTTAACTCTGAGAACTAACATAGATTGCATTAAAAGATAAACGATTATTTGTAAATACATTTGTTTCATTTCTGTTATCTGATATTCCTCCTTGCATATGGTAAACTTCCTCTTTAGCGGTTTATAATTTATTATTCTTTGGTTTTTATTTGTAACTACTCCTTTTCACGCTGTTTACTCCAGAGCAAAGAAGAATGTTTGGGAGTACAGAGATAAGGTGGCACAAACTTTTTATCGAGAAACCAAACTGTTTCTATAATATAAAGTTTATTTAATGTTGTCGCATTCTGTAATATATCTTTGAGAATTGTGAAGTAATATTTCATTCAAAAACATTTTATTTCATGCATATATTGGATTGATGCAAACGTTCGTAGCGTATTTTCGCTGTGACGAAAGTTATCATTTGAGATTAATAGTAGATAGAAAACAATCAGTAGTAGGCCTACATTCTCCTACATCATCTATGAATCTCTGCCAGCGCTGAAGTACTTTTTCGATTGCGCGGTTGAAGAAATTTGTTGGTTTGGGGTCAAAGAAAAATATATTCTTTATCAAAGGAGTTGCCTTGAAGATTGTTCGATAGAGAACGGAAAAGGTCAAATCTGACGTCGCAACATCGAGAAAATATGGGGATGTTCAATCACATCCCAACCAAGCTCCTGGATACCTGCTTTAGTTTTGTTAGCGAAGTGCGGACGCGCATTATCGTGTTGCAGCAGCACTTGATGCAGTTTTCCAGGTTGTTTTTCTTCAATTGCGGCCGCAAGGTGTCTGAGTTGTTGGCAATAAATTTAAGCAGTTTTGGTTACATTTCTGAGAAACAAATCGTAGTATACGGCGCCTTTTTTATTTCACCAGACACATACCATCGTGGATGGACACTAAATTTTGTAGGTACGGAATATTGTATATTGAAACTACGGAATCTTTTCTTTGTAGCTCTTCCTCAGATGGCATTCTCCCCGTACACGACACAAATGTTTCGAGCCACCTTCGCTGCCTTTGCTCCTGTATTAAGTTAAAACAGAAGAATATGTCGGAAGTGTTCGTTTTTTTCCACTTGATACCGTACCTTCTTTAGCCCACAAATAGCACAAGCTTTCTTCAAATCTGAAAAATTCGAAGCGTAATTCCAAGAACAATACTGCACATACAAAATGACAAATAACAAACAATAAACAATCTCCTAACATTGCAGTCTTCTGATGACGGACAAAAACGCTACGAACATTTGCTTCAACCTAATACATGGAGAGTAAATCTAAAATTAATGTATTTGTTTCAATTCTGCTCTGGTAAAGAACACAATTTTTTTTCAACTTTGGGACAATGTTACGACAATATAGGTAATGTATTCATAACGTATCATATTCTGTAGTTATGGCGTAAATGTAAGCTACTTCAAGATTTGTTTTGAATTCTACAACTGTCTTTCTCGGTGTGCTATGATTCATTTTATAATTTACGTTGTTACTTTAAACTATATTTAAGGAAATTATTCTTAAGTTCACAAAAGGTCATTAAAATTACTAATATTTTTGTTGAATAATTTATTTCCTCCCAAGGTATTTAGCAACACGGAAACGTCCATTCCATAATAATAATAATAATAATAATAATAATAATAATAATAATAATAATAATAATAATAATAATAATAATAATGTCATTACTCAAACCTGTGCAGCATTGCTGGCACATGTGCAAGATTGTTCACTATCGTTTTTTTACTTGGTTATTCACGACGCTATATCAATTGCAGGATTATTTAGCGTCGATGGAATTGGTGATAGCGAGATGGTATTTGGCGAGTTGAGGACGAAGATTCACCATAGATTACCTGACATTCGCCTTACGGTTGGGAAGAACTCGGAAAAAACCCAACCAGAAATCGAACCCGCGACCGTGAGCAACTCCGGATCGTCAAGCAAGCGCCTTAACCGACTGAGCTACGCCGGTGGCGCATTTGTAATATTACAATGTAGTTGTGTGTATTACACACTTTTACTGTTTTAATGTTGACTCTTCCAGGATTTTCTTGATATTCCCTATTTTTCGTTTGTTCAGTAGTCACAGTCATATCGAATATGTTATTCACTAGAGACCGGCAAAGCAGACATGACTCACTCCCGTAGCTGCCTGCAGTCAGATCTGGGTTCCGATGCAGCTACAAGCAAGTTAAAAGTTAGAACTGGCCCATTCAGCCCCGGTTTTATAAGCCCAATCCAGGAGGGACCCTAGAAAGCCCGCCTATTTGCTCGTATTGTATGGAAGCTACTCTACAATACAAGCTATTATGAATCAGTACCAGTTTGAAATTTAAGTTCGTTGGCTATTTAGTCACTTTAAAAAATCTGTATTTTCTGGTGAAATACGGCAAAAAATTCTTGATTTAAGACACATAGATTTACAATTTATTTCACTACAGAATTTCATAAAATAATAAGAGAAATATTATAAATTACATTTTCCTGCAAAGTGTATCTGACTCAATAAAATTGTAACATTTCTTAATTTATGTCTAGTTGAGAGGAGAGGAGAGGAGAGGAGAGGAGAGGAGAGGAGAGGAGAGGAGAGTTGAGGAGAGGAGAGGAGAGGAGAGGAGAGGAGAGGAGAGGAGAGGAGAGGAGAGGAGAGGAGAGGAGAGGAGAGGAGAGGAGAGGAGAGGAGAGGTGGGGATGGGAGGGGAGGGATTGAGAGGAGAGGAGAGGAGAGGAGAGGAGAGGAGAGGAGAGGAGAGGAGAGGAGAGGAGAGGAGAGGAGAGGAGAGGAGAGGAGAGGAGAGGAGAGGAGAGGAGAGGAGAGGAGAGGAGAGGAGAGGAGAGGAGAGGAGAGGAGTGGAGAGGAGAGGAGAGGAGAGGAGAGGAGAGGAGAGGAGAGGAGAGGAGAGGAGAGGAGAGGAGAGGAGAGGAGAGGAGAGGAGAGTAGATATGTTGAAAATACATTATTAGGAATATCAACAACTATTAGCCTATAGAAAAAAATCCATTTTTACATTTTTCCTTATCAACAATTAAAAGCCTCATGAAGGCATGTAAAATGTAAAACAGCTTTTAGTTCTTCAGAATATTGATTTGCTATTCAACTTCTGAGGAACGGATTTATTTTTATTTATGAAGATCAAAGTTTCAAAATATTTGCATTACATTTGTGTTATATGATGAAAAGGAAAGTGTAAGTAATTTATAATAGCTGCAGAAATTTAATGGATATTATGCTGACGAGAAATAGTTTTTCTTATATATTTATTACCAGTACGTTTTAGAAGACGACAAATTAAGTTTTCAGTAGTTTGTCTACATCTCTATGCTTTCAATCAGGTTTGGATGAGACTTAGCTGATATTTGTCAAGCATCTGAAAGCAGCACAGTCTGGCGCAGGTCGGTGTACCAAAACAGTACTTTCGGGTCACTACCAGGACTGTTTGAAGTAACGTGGAAACGAAACTGCCTGCTTGGTCGTGAGGGAAGGTTGAGTGCATGCGAATGATACCGTACGTAAAGCTCATTCACGAAGGTGAAAAGTTATGGGCAGGCCTGAATGAGTTTTTGTCGGTCTCTATTAGTTACCTCAATCCGTTATTAAAATGACTAACTTAAGACACTTTTCCATATTCCGTGGCTATTAGGTTATTATTATATTAGCAAGAAATATAAAAGATTTAAATTAATGAAAATTATTATTTTACGCACTTTTGCCTGCTGTGATAACATGAATAGGCCCATTAATACTAATTCCGAAACTACTACAAGTAGTAATGATGAGTGACGAAGATAATAATAATAATAATAATAATAATAATAATAATAATAATAATAATAATGAGTCTGCTTTATTGTTGCCAAGAATGTAGACCATTTAACCGCAAAGCGTTTACAGAGTGCACCAACGAGGAGGTAGGTCTGCATTGCAGCCCCAGACTCCTTGGCTAAGAAGAGAGTTCAGCTTCCATGAACCTCCTGAAAACCAATGTATGAATAATTCCAGTTTGTGAAAATAGCTATAAAAGAGCAATTCAAGACACAACATCTGCAAGACCTAGACTCAAGAATATGTGAGAAGCACTGGATAGAGTCAATTGTGAAAACACCAATTCACCAAAGAAAAAGTGCAGACGCACTCTTTCGTCTAACAACGGGGCATGATTTACTGGCGAAACACCTCTTCGTTTTGGGGTTAATGGAGACACCATCCTGAAAATTGTGTAACTCTAATACAGAAATGGACCGATATCACCTTTCTGTATGTTCTGGCCTACGGTCACTCACATAGTGGAACACTACTGGGAAGCCAAGAAGATGTTATTTCTATAAAATTTTTCTTAATGTTTGTTCACATATTTTATTTGAAGGTTAATGATTCTATAAGCAATTTACCAGCCATTACATGAATAAAAAATAAATATAATAATAATAATAATAATAATAATAATAATAATAATGATAATATTAACAATAACAATAATAATAATAATAATAATAATAATAATAATAATAATAATAATAATAATAATAATAATAATAATAATAATAATAATAATACGGTCCTTTTGCTTAAACAGTAAGGTTTGCAGAAATCCAATCGAAATCAAACAAAATAGGTAAATATAATGAAATTCAAAGAAAATGTGTATTCATAACTTAACATATTCTTCGAAAAGCTTTTGAGTGGCACTCATTGGATTTCTTCTTGACGAACCTTATATACTCTGGAGTAAATTTTTAAAAACTATTCTTTTCCAGAAGATAAATATTGGCCTTCAGAGATTTGAAACAATAGGATTTTTAAGGTCATTAAATACAATGAACTGGTAACGTTGATATATAAATATGGACAATTGTT
The DNA here is from genome assembly GCF_040183065.1 of Periplaneta americana. Classification (NCBI taxonomy): domain Eukaryota; kingdom Metazoa; phylum Arthropoda; class Insecta; order Blattodea; family Blattidae; genus Periplaneta; species Periplaneta americana. The sequence continues at coordinate 97,115,963 of NC_091123.1, forward strand.
TCACACAGAAGAGATTATACCTTAAAACCACAAAATTCAATCAATATGAACTCAAATATCGGTGAATGTATTATATATCACTACCGTGTGACACAAAACTCACTTGCCAAATGGGGAAAACAATATTACATTTAAGTGACAAATGTAGGCATTTATTTTAGATCAACTCTTCAAATATTATCACATGCTAAAATGGAATACCGGAAAGCACAATATTATTACATTGCATTACCCACAAGTAAACATGACTAGATTTGCATGAAAATATTACCGTTCTCAGTGAACCTGGACAGTGCACCATTGCAAATGTTCAATGTGCCCCATTTACTTGGAGATAGTGTCTCACTCAATTTCTGACATTTCTCTGTCACTGATAAAATTGTTGTTTGTGGAAGGGTTGGCTAACATGAGGGATCAATTATTTAAATTTATCTATAGATACATGTTGTGTCTTAAAAACAAGCTGCTTCACATATTCCAATACAAAAATTCCATGTTGAATTTTTCGTACACTACTTTTAACACTTGAATATAAATAATTGATTAAATGGCGATCTTACTCGTGTTAATTGTGTAAGCATGTGCGGCTTATAGCTGTTTCGGTGCTTCTTCACACCATCCTCATCAATTATTTACAAAAATTCCAGTTTTGTGAAGTTTGGTGGCTGTGGGGTCCAGGACAAAGGTCCACCTCGTCCAATCCAGTGCACACCGAACATGTTAGGCTTAATTAATTTCTCACGAACAGTCACGGCATAATGTAATGTAATCCCATCTAGGTGAAACCATATTCTCTTCTATTTATTCAGTGGTATATAATATAGGATGTCCATTACAATGCTATTCAATAATTCGCTAATATGTGTGCTGGTTCATATTCCCATGAAATATATGGTCTCATTATCATATCACCCAGTACCGGTATTCCACATCAAACTATTAATTTCTGAGTAGGTCCACTGAGATTATTGGATTCATACATTCATCTTGGGTTTTCTTGGAACCAATATTTCGCATTTTGTGTATGAGCATACTTTTCCAGACAGAATAGACATTCGTTACTGAATAAAACGTGCTGGAGGAAGGATTGATCTGTACATACACAAAAACCAACGATTCAGTTGCAGTAAGCTCAACTCGTCTGTAGATCACCTTTTTGCATTTTGTGTATATGCTAATGTGAAAACATGCCAGTTTCAACATTCTCAGAATATATTCTCTAAAAATGTTACTCTATCGAGTCATCCCTTTAGGGCTAACCGACATCTTTCCAATCACATCCATTTAATTTTGTTCGTTGATGGCCGATTTAGGACGATCACTTCGTTTGATGTCGAACACTCTAAACTTTGTTTTAAATTTATATACAAACTGTCGATACGGTGTGAAGGATTTGGAATGTCTGGATGACAACAGGAAAATGGTCTGCAGCTTCCCTTTTCCTTGTATGATCGTCGTCACAGAGCAGTACTAGATCCACTCGCTGTTCAGGAGTCAACATAAGGTCTTCCTCTCAGTCGATATAAAATAGAACTCAGAATAATAAATTATCTTTCCTTACAGCTCTAACTCCATATTGCAGAAGAAACAACACGAACTAACTATAACATTGTCGTTTATCATGGCGAATAAATCATTAAACATATACATATCGTGAAGGAAAGATAGTAGTCCAAAATATATCTTCTCCACTAATACACAGTCTGGCTTCAGGATGAAAAAAGGTACGAGAGATGCAATTGGACTGCTAAGAACAATTGGCGAAAGATACCTAGAGAAGAATAAAGAAGTGTATGTGATATTTGTGGGCCTAGAAAAGGCTTTTGACAGAGTGGATTGGAATAAATGATGGGATGCTAAAGAAAATAGATATGGTTTGGAAAGAGAGAAGACTATTCAGTAATCTTTATATGAAACGAGTCAGTCAGGATAGGAGAAGATATCTTAGAAGAAAGTGAAATAAGGAGAAGAGTACGTCAAGAATGCCATTTATCACCTACCCTGTTCAACATCTACTTGGAGGATTTTGTAAAGAAATGTTTTCAGAACATGGGAGGAGTGATAGTAGGAGGCAGAAGAATAAAATTCATAAGATTTGCTGATGAGTTGGCTTTCTTAGCAGAAGAGGAGATGATACTAAGATATATGCTACAGGAACTAAAATATGACACCTGTGAACAGTGTGGGATGAAGATAAATGCAAATAAAACGAAGTTCATGCTCATAGGAAGAAAAATAGAGAAGATAATCTTGCGAATTCTACTGTAAATGAGGCGGTAGACAAGTCGACAGCTTCAGATAGTTAGGGTGTACTACAAGCAGTAATATGAGGTGCTGACAGGGTGTCAAAAGGAGAATAGCAATGGCAAAAGAAGCGCTTAATAGAAAAAGGATCATCTTCTGCGGAGGATCTCTGGAAAAAGAACTAAGGAAGAGACTAGTGGAGTGTTTTGTATGGAGTGTGCCATTGTACGGAGCAGAAACGTGGACATTATGACAAAGTGATGATAAACGAATAGAAACATTTGAAATGTGGATATTGAGAAGACAGGAACGTGTGAAGTGGACAGAGAAAATAAGAAATGAAGTTATGCTGGAAACAGTGGGTAAAGAAACAATTTTGCTCAAAACTCATCAGGAAGAGGAAAAGGAATGGTTGGTTGACTGACCGAGATGAAACTGCCTACTGAAAGATGAATTGGAAGGAATGGTGAAAGGGAGAAGAGTTCGGGACAGAAGAAGATATCAAGTGATAGACGGCATTAAGATATATGAATCATATGGGGAGTCAAAGAGGAAGGCAGAAAATAGGAAAGATTGGAGAAAGCTGGGTTTACAGTGAAAGACCTGCCCTTGGGCAGAACACTAAATGAACGAATGAATGAATGAATGAATATACAATAGAGATTAATTAAACACCTGTTACCATTTCTACAACGATATGAACTATTTTACGTCAACCACATTCTTAAAATGAATTCTACAGCATATACAGAGTGATTCAGGACCTCTGCAACAATCTCTGTGGATCGATAGATCTCGCAATGAGGATCATTTTTCGTAAAACAACCATGTTGTCTAATATCTCGTGTAGGAGCTACGCAACATCGAAAAAAATACAGGTTTTAGTGACACTTACAGTTAATTAGGAAATGAATTATTATTTATTTCTTCAAGTACTCTTGCGGACAGGTTACAAGTGTCTTGTTATTTTGCTGTTCCGTTTGAATAGAACGCTTTTCGAAACACTCTTCCGCTCCTCATAGAGGATGTACCCTTCACGATGTGAGGGGACATGTGATTCAACTTAACGTCCCAACGCACTTCAACCTGGTTGTACGAGCACATCTGAATATCATCTATGGCGAGCAATGGATAGGGAGAGCCGGACACGTTGCGTGGCCAGCGTGATCGCCCGACTTCACGCCCTTAATTTTTTTTTATTTTGGCACAAGTAAAGTAATACACCACTCAAATTGACAGCAGAGATGAACCGACTATGCGAGTATTAGCTACTTTTGATCAAATGTAATCAGGTTCAGGGCAGACACATTGAACACCTATGACTTGTCAGAAAACATACATGAAAAATAATTCATTTCATTGTTACTATCACTAAAATCTGTGTTTGTTTCGTTGTTGCTTAGCCCCTAAACGAGACATCAGAGAACATGATTTGTTTTACAAAAATGATCCTCATTGCGAGATCTATCGATCCCCAGACTTTCTTTCAGAGGTCCTGAATCACCCTGTATACACAAATACAATGTGTAATTTCGTAACAGCAAGTATAGGCTTTAATTGACAAAGTGAGTAACATTTTCTAGAAACGATAGGATAAGCAGCGGTAGTGATAGTGGTAGTGGTAGTGGTAGTGGTAGTGGTAGTAGTAGTAGTAGTAGTAGTAGTAGTAGTAGTAGTAGTAGTAGTAGTAGTAGTAGTAGTAGTAGTAGTAGTAGCCCCCTTACCGCATGGGACAGTCTTACGCACACCGGTTTTATATTCAAATAACTTAAGTAGTTCTTTCTTTCTCAACTGATGTCACATAAATATGGTCAAATCCAATTCTTGACAGTCTGCAATATCTGTCCCAGTATCCATTTTGAAATATTATATGCTTATATTATAAGTTATATGAATGTAAAAACCGATATTTGCCATATCTGTCCCAGTATGCGGTGCTCTATTATTATTATTATTATTATTATTATTATTATTATTATTATTATTATTATTATTATAGTATTAATATTAGTAGTAATAGTATTAGTAGTGATGCTGTTAATTTAATGGTACATTTGCCAATTATTTTGAATGTTACATCATTCTTAACTACCGCTAGTTTGTTTCTAATCCCGTGATATATTTAGTAAATCATTTTTATGGTCGGTTTTATCGATAATATTTTTTTTTCTTTTATTTCAAGCATATTCATTCCTCTAATATTCTTAGGCTTACCTTTAATCTAACTACAAATATTTGAAATGGATAAAGCATCCTATGACAGATATGAGAAACGTTACTTGTTTTCAGTAAACGCGGAGTAAACTTCTGGTTTATATTATTGATATCCCTTACTGAAATTTCCATTTTAGTAAGGTAAATCGTGACTATAATATATATAAAAGTTGAAAGAAAGAATATTACAATTTTCAATGACATGTTTATTTTTTCCCCGTTGCTTTGAAATGTTTCCAATTTAATGGGATTTATTCAAAACAAAACTAAACGAGATGGAAACCGTTATTAAATATCTGAACTAAAGTCTGTTGAACATGAAAGGCTAATTCACATATAATTTCCAGGATATTACTGTCTCGCCTAAGGCTTCAGCAGTGTCATGTTGAAATAAAAAATACGGATAGAAGCCGTACTATATAGTGGAATATTAAAATCCAAATGATAAATGGAAATACTTAGTATTACGAAATCACGTACGTTTACTTCGAACAAACTGTATGTATGAACTACAGTCTTCAGTTCTGGACATATTGCACGGAATATAAAAAATGGACCTGTGTTGAAATATAAAGACAGGCATTTTAATATTGCATATCGGCAGTCATGTCTTGTACTGCAGCAATAGCTGTGGGCTGTTTACTTAAAAATATTCCATCTTTATTATTTTTATATATATATGAGGATTTTTCATTTCGAACTGTCCGTCTGTATGTTCCGTCATATTACTTCCTACAAACCCGGGGGCCTTTCACTGTTCTCTGTTATTTCTGAGAAGAGATATGGAAGGGGAACAGTTGGTAACAGTGTTTCTCCTTTCTCGTTATACCTAGTAAGTGTAGAAAACTGTCCAGCTGAAGTGATATTTTCGCCTTAATACTTGTTATATTCTCGTTGAACTACATTTGAGATCACTTTCCCTCAGAATTCGTCCCCGTATTCCTCAGTTTTCTCGGAAAAGAATATGATAACCTTTTTCTTCTGCAATCTCCATTTTTCTTCTTCTTTCTTCACAATCAAGATTTAGATCTTATGGTACTTTGTGTTCTCAAATTTTTATACTTGAAATTTCTGTTCTTCGTACTTCCTAATGTTCCATCTTTCCAAGTCTTGAAAATCCTGCGGTGCTTTTTTTTTGGTCGATAGACTTAATAAGATTTTATAACCTACTTAATGATAACTTCAGATTACCACCTTAAATAGTGCTCTTCTACCTTCCTAAATTTATTACTGTATTCTAGTGATTTTTTATTTAGTCGAGACCTTATATTCATGCAGAAAGTCTTCAATAAACATTTCTGCCACTTATCAATTATTTTTATTTTTAAACAGTGCCTCTTGAAAAGCTGTAAATGTATATCTCTTTTGAATAGAAAAATAGTCATAATACACCGTGTTTAGAAATTATTAGACGATTTCAGAAGGCTACATTTTCATAAATATTTAACATAAATACATGATTTTACCACTATTTGAAAGAGGGAAGTTTGAAGTTTCATACTGACCTTAGATGCACTCGATGTGAGCCCCATGTGCAACACGACAGACTCCAGGCGGTATCCCATTCTTGGCATACCCTCTCAAGCCTGTCATGTGTGACGTTCCTGATTGCTGTGTTAATGCGCCTTCTGAATTCGGCCAACGTCTCTGGAAGTGGAGGTATACTATAAACATTGACCTTGACGAAACTCCACAGAAATAAAACACACATTGTGATATCCGGTGAACGGGATGACCATGTGCAGAAAGCTCTGTCTGCGTCCGTTGCACGACCAATCCATCGACCTGGTAGCTGTTGATTTAGGTACCTCCGTTCGTCCGTATATCAATGTGGAGGGGCTCCGTCTTATTGGAAAATGAACCCCTGTTCCTTCCTCTTCGTCCGTGAGTTGTAGCATCAACACCTACCAGGTCACTGGATTGATTTGTCGTGCAACGAACGGAGGCAGCACCTTCTGTACATGGTCACCCCGCTCATCGTATTTCACAGTGTGTGATTTATTTATGTGGGTTTTCGACAAGGACAATGTTTGCATGTCTCCATTTCCAGCGACGTTAGCCGAATTGAAAAGGTGCATTAACATAGCATTCAGGAACGTCACACAAGACGTCACTGAGATAGTTTGGCAAGAATGTCATCACCGCCTGGACGTCAGTCGTATTACACGTGGGGCTCACATCGAGTGCATAAAGGTCAGTATAAAACTTCAAACTTCTCTCTTTCAAATGGTAGTAAGATCATATTTATATTTATATCCAGTATAGTTGAAAATATAGCCTTATGAAATCGTGCAATAATTAATAATCACGGCGTAGAATATCTTCAACGAAATAAACTTTACGAAAATAATATGGTAAGCGCAAAGTGCCCGTCATTTTAAAACAAACTTATTATTCAAGTGCATATGCAGGGCAGATGAAAAGTATCAAGGGGATGACGAGCTAGGATAGCGAAAAACAGTATAAGACTAGTGAGATAAGAAAGTGTAACCAACGAACGTGTGGAATTAGTGAACAGTGGATTAGTGTAAGAAACAGATTTAATAACGAACCTGTTTTACAGTGATAAAGCAATGATTAGTGATAAGTTTAGTAGTACGCAAGGTGACGTCGATATAAGTAAATTGGTAGAAAGGTAAAAAGGGGAAGGAAAGTGGTAATTTTAAATACCGGTATATTAAACTAAGTCATTAAGTTTTAATGAAGGTGAGAGTAGAAGTAATTAGTTGAGGGTGGAAATACAGGTTTTTTTAGAAAAAAAATAGAGTAATGAAGACACAGAATCGTAAAACAAATAGATTAAAATTATTAGGTGTTAGTGAAAAATAGAATTAGAAAAAAATATTACTTGGGAGAGAAATAGGAGTTTATAGTTAATAGTTAAGGGAGGTCGATAAAGACAATCAGTATTGTAGCAATATTATGATAAATATTAAGATTATGATTGGTCTAAAGAAATAATTAGGGATAAAAGTTATATGACATATGCAGAAGGGAAGAGATAAATGTGACCTTTCTTCAGTAAGAGGAAATAAAATTGCTAGTTATGAATTTGGATATGAAGAGCGTTCCGCAAAAAGATGCATACAGTATATAATGAATATAATTGTGGCACTGTATGCAAAATTGTGAAACCCACATTACATTAATTTAAAATTGTTGATACTAAATATATCATATATGATACGTGGGGCCGTTTGAAAAATGTCCAAAGTAACTAATTGATTTATACTTTCATACCCTTTTCGGTTTCCCTTTTATACACATTCCCAATAATGTGTCTGATGCCATATTCAGTCATAACTTAAGCTTATGTACAGTTTGTAAGGAATATTATTAGCCTCACTCAAAGTTTTATTAGTTTATTTTGAAGTATTTTACCATAAAAATCAGAAAACTTGAGTATAGCAGTATGTTTTTAAATTAACAAAACAGTTATCATACTGCAGAGCAACTACCGTCCCGTTAATATCTGGACATGCCGTGACATCGTTTATTTAATCAGGGCCCAACCCATCAAAATCCACAGGTGAGATAGTGCACCGCAGCAGGCATAATGCCTTGGTTTTTGTGAACCGACGCATGTGACGTGCGAGGTGCGAGGCCCGCCTCGCACAAATCTGAACTACACGAGAGATAGTGAGTGGTTTCTATAACTGCGAGATGTGAGGTCTGCGCACCTCGCAACTATAGAAACCACTCACTATCTCTCGTTTAGTCCGGATCTGTGCGAGGCGGACCTCGCACGTCGCATGCGTCGGTTCAGAAAAACCAAGGCTTTAACTGACCTCCGCAGACATGTCTCCTGCTGCTTGACAGAAGTTTTCTTTCTACAGGAACCAGCTCAAGTCGGGCCAGAAATCTGAAATCTAGTTCTTGTACACATACTTCAAAAGCGCGCAAATAATACCTTCAGGAATTAATAATATACAATAGATTAAACATTATCGTTAACGTGTATTGAGATATGAGAATGTAATCATAGTAAAACTGTTCTTTAACGAGGGCACTGGAACTTAAATCCCGGTCACAGAATTATTAAATTCTGCCGCCAGAACGTCAAAACTCACTGGCATAGATCATACAGTATTCAGAAAGACAACACAACAAAAATGGACAGTGTGCCTCAATTGTAGCTGTCAATGAAAGGCAACGAATATCCTCCAAAACTTATTCAGTATGAACATAAGATGAAAATAATATTTACTCAATAATTATTATTTATAGAGGAAGTGTTACAAATATGTAATACCATTTTGTTTTTTCGTTTTGAAACCCATATGTTTTCAATACTGAACGTAAAGTGTCGCCCTGATTATTGCTGAATATTCCTGTGAATATTACACCGGACTTAGAAGTTCGTAAGATGTTATAAAATGTTTGAAAAAAATAATTTTCTCAAAATCTAACATTTTTCCTTCATAAAAATGAACGTACAAATATGTAAGTCTATTAACAAGTTACAAGATCAACAAAATTGCAAAGTCAAAATGGGCTCTACTAAGAAAAACACAGAACTAACATTCAACACCTTCACTATAAGGCGTTTTCCCCAACCGTAATACTGAATCCAGATGAATCGTCTCTCACGTCTTTTCTCGAACTTGTTTTATGGCTTCTTGCATTGCCTTTTCATTCCACTCTTTTCTAAGTTTCTTGGAAGGTGAGGTTTTCCCTCCTCTACAGGTGTCAACACTAGTAACGAAACAGAAAACCAGGGTTTAAAGATGGAGTACTAATAATGCTATGATTTAATATTTGTGTCACACTGACGTAAAAAACTAAATCAATCATACATTGCTATAAAAGTAAATTATTTATCTTTAAGGATATATATAGCAATATTTCTAACACTGAGGAATAATAATTTATAATCAAAAAAGAGCTTACCGCCAAAATTTTCACTTTCCTCGACAACGCAATAATGATAAATGTTACAACAGTTCAGCTTCTAACTGCAAACTAACAAATTCCCACGAAAGAGAGTATCAGTTAATAGCAATTTCGAAGGTTTCCGCTAGAATACAACTCGTCTCAGGTCGTATAGCTATCACATTATTTCATATTTGTACCCTTATTTCATATTTGTACCCTTATTTCAAATCTGTAACACTTCCTCTACAATTATCTCGCCTTCTCTGTTAGATTACAAATTATGCTAAACCTCGCCATTTTGTAGATACCGACATTTGAAAACACCCTCATATTTAACTTTCAACTTACTACTGTAGTTCACAGGTTTAGCTCTTTACTGAAAGCGCCATTCGATTCTCCTGATCAAAAATCATATGAACTCACAAAAATCTCAAAATGAAAAATTTTGTAGGTAACGAGTTGTGAAAAAGCCCCTCATTTTGATATCGTTTTAAGGTAAATCGAGCGCAATTTGAAAATTTTGCGATAGTGTATACATACATTTTAGTTGGAATACGAACATAAAGTTTTTACATATAATTCAAGTTTTTTGAACTGAGAATAATGTAACATGTTGCACAGTTTTTCAATGAAAATTAATCATTACGAGTTTTTTCCAGTTTATTTCTCGAATACCCCGCGAAAATGTTTTCCTCACAAATATATAGGACTAATTAAAAAATATGGGTGCGCGGTTTATTCGAAATGAAGTTCCTCCCGCACAACTCCTAACGTGGTAGTGCATACCATTATCTTCCCGCGACGATATTTCAATTGTTAACATTGTCAATGGTATTCGGATTAGCAGTACATGTGGCAGAAGTTCAAGTTCATAACTGTATACTTTGTGCGTTTTATATTTTCAATTCTGAAAATGAGTGTCACTCAAGGTATGAGATTGCGATCCTTTACTTGCACCGAAAATCTTAAAATTATAAAAGATGTGGAGGAATATGTAAATCGTGGCACAGTCATAAATTTGATGTAAGTGAAAGTTGCATCAGAGACTGGAGGAAAAAAAAAGAACTGCTATTAACCTTTCTGCTACCAAGGTTTTTTGCAACTACTACCACCCCCATTAAAATCATTGTACCAACCATTCTTAAAAACTTGGAATATTAACATTGCATATATTATTGACTATGGATTTATACAAAATGTAAAATTATATAATTTTCCACTTTTTAAAAATACAGGGTGATTCAAAAGTCCCGTTCCATTATGTTAAAAACGTGCATCAAAATTAATGAACTTCAGGTGTGTTATTGGCGACACTATGAAAAAACATATCAGTAAAGTTAAACTTGCCTGCTTTCCATTTCAAAGTAAACTCCTCAGCGCTATATAATTTCGACAGTGTAGAAATACACAGGTACAGCAATAAAAGTAACAGTATTATAAAATAAATTGTAAATCATTTCGGTTACCGTATTTGTTTTTAATTTAAGTATTCAGATACAATATATATAACCATGAACATCTCCAAGACATTTATTTATAATCAAATAAAATCATTAAAAACTGCAAAGATAAATAATGTAAATAAAAATGTAAATCTAAGAAAATAAATTTTAATTTTTTGGAGAAATTGAAATATATGAACACTAGATATACTACAATGAATATCTCGGAAAAAGCATCTACTAATAATTATTTCTAACAAAATCACTTTCAGAAAAACCATAACACATAGAAATACAAATTAAGAAAACATTGGAACGAAAGATCGTGATACTCATAATAATATAAATAACAATATGAATAACAGAAAATAAAATATTTCGGAAGCAGACAAGCTCAAAATTGTAGAAAATTAACCTACAAATTGAATTGCATATGTTGGAATTTTCATGACACAGACTACCAAGGAGGTTAACAAGATCACCCCATTTAAATAACACGAATTATTTATTAAAGTAGGTTAAATATTTATGTTATTCTTATTTCAATATGTTGGTAGATATATAACGGACAAATACATGGAATTTCAAAAATAAATATGGAGAAAAATTAAAATAATATTGAAAAATCATCAGGGGGGTAATCCTATTAGCCCCCTTGGTAACAGGAGGATTAACCCGTAAGCATACGCGCTGGGATAAATGAAGATCCAGACGTTATTTTACTTATTGTGAACACTTTCTATCAATTTAAATTAATCCCGCGTTTTCAGTATCTATATTTAAGATATTTGTGCATTGTTGTACGTATGACTGAGTTAGTTGTGTCAAGAACGTCTCCAATACTCAGACCTTAATGCAGGTATCGATAGTGGCCAAAATGGCGCCGGTGGCGCTCCAAGCATGTTTACCACGTGGTTTTCTCATGTTGTTTTCTTATGTTAATTACGTCGTGAAATGGGTCGTTCGTGTTGTGTACCAGGTTGTAATTCTAATAGTGGATCTGCGTCTCATATTTCACCGTTTAAGTGCTCGAAAAAGACAACTTTAAGCGACTAATATGATTATGTGGATAAACGTGACAATTTCCAAATTAAGGAAATTACTGTTTGTTGTTTTTTAGTCAACTGTCCGAAGACAGGTCTGAACCTCACAAATTATACCAACAAGGTACCACTTATGAGGCAACCAAGTCAGGAGATAATAGAGTAGGGTGACCAGTTCCTATCCTCCTAAAATGACATTGTTACACACAAAACATTTTGAACTTAGATTAGTTATTAGGAAAGATATTTTTCCTATCGTAAATGATGATGTTTTCCGTATTCCTTGGAAAATTTCGAATATTACCAATGATGCCTAAACAACCATATTTCCTAATCAACCTTCATATCGTATTGCCAGTCATTCTAGCTCCAAATCAACGGAAAGGAGAACATATGGAGAGAGAAGAAGAATTTTTCAGAGAATGGTGTAAAAAGGACATTATTACCACTTTTGATCAGTTTTGAAGTGAAGTTCAGGAAAGAAGTGTGGCTTCATTTATGACTGTTGTTTATGGTTACTATGTTATTTTCTTGAATAAGAAAGATGACAGTGTAGAAGAAATCCCATCATTAATAACTTTGCAAAAATCTTGAACAGTGGAAAAACATTTCAAACCAATTATCGAAAAAAGTGAAAAAAGGTCCCAAAGAATTAGGCCTAAGTCTAAATGTGACAAAACATAAAGCACTGAAATTCAGGAGGAATTAGGCCAGGGACACTAGGTTGTCAACATCCATCTAATGAAACATAAAACAGAAGCTGATTTATTATTATTATTATTATTATTATTATTATTATTATTATTATTATTATTATTATTATTACTACCGGTAGAAGTGGTGGTGGTACCGTAGTAATACTGTAGTAATAATAACTAGTAATAGTAATAGCAGCAGCAGTGTTTATATTGGTAGTAGGCCTAATATTTGCTTATCTTGTTTAATTGTGTTATTGATTTTGGGTATGTGTTATCCTTTTGTATGCCCAACAACTATTAGTGAACGTTTGCATTTACTGCAGTAGCTTGTAGAGTTCAGGTATGATTTTCAAGTTATTAAAAACTATTTTAAAGCTGTGTTTGCACTGTCAAGTTCATAACATTATAGCAGCTTACCGTACTTATCTTGTTGTCTCGCCTTTGAAATTTAACCTAACATTGCTCATAAATTAACGCTGGACGTTTATTTAAGACACAATTTAGTAATTCAACTTAATAAATACGAAAAATATAACTATTTTCGCATAAGGATATGGAGGAACCGTCTATTATATGGAAATAGTTGGACTGCAGCGGTGGCCATCTTTGATTCTGTATTATGGTCTGAGTATTGGAGACAGTCTTGGTTGTGTTGTGGCTGCTGAAGTTTACACGTGGATTTATTGTATGGAGACTGGGTAAGAAATACGCCGCGCGTGTGCTTGATTGACAGTAATAGCGAATCATTTTGATTGTCTTTCATTTGTGTTTTCTGTTACACGATAGACTTACAGTTAAGCAAAGTCGACAAATAGTAGGGTGGCTGGATGAAGAAGATGAACAACAAATTATTCAAGTTGAATCAGAAAATGAAGCTGTTCGCCTCTCGGGGAGTGAACATCACACCGATATAGAACAGGAAACATATAAGCTTAGTAGAGATGACGACAATGCTCCACTGTCTCAGTTTGCTACTTACTGCAAAGGCAAAGATGGGACTTCTTGGAGGAAAAGTGTATCGCCTCGAAATTTTAAAACCAGAGCGTGCAATATTACTCACCTCCCATGGTGTAAGACAGGCGTGTCCAACTTTTTCTGGCAAAGGGCCAATGTCGTTAAAGTGGATTGGTTTACTTCATTTTAATATATATCCAAATTTGACATTATAAAGATAAACATAGGCTATCTAAGATTAATATAAAATGTTTGTTTAATTGAAATTGTTATATTAAATTCAAAATATCAAGTAAATTAATATTTTACCTATTAATGCGAGATTTGGCACTGCTTCTCACGAACGACGCCCTCAATATCTGGTGTAATTGATGTGGTAGCAACTCGAAGTGAACCCTACAGATGACTGTCGGCGATTTGCGTTCTCGTAGCGCACTTAATATGTTTAACCTGGAGAACACTTGCTCGCGTATGTGTGTGCTATCGAAAAGTGACGTGTGGCGAAGTGCATGTCTATTAATGCCCGGACATTTTTTCCTGAGAAAATAGTTGCGATAGAATTCTAATAAGGGGGCATTGTAAAACTTGTTGCTTAGGTCTGACGCACATTGAAAATCAACGCACTCTATCTGCAGATCCTCGTCTATGTTAAAAGTGAAGCGGAAGAAAACAGACTGAAACTTGCAACATTTTTCTTCAAATCTTGAAATCTAGCAGAGAATTCATTTCTTAGTTCAGATATAATATCTGCATACTATTGAGAATTTTGATCATTACACTTTTATAGAGCTGAAAAATGCTCAAAATTTTTGTTTTTTATTTTTTATTTTTGATTCCCAAAGAAGCAATTAAGTTTTCAACGCCTTCACTTAATCAAACATAGTAGTGGTCAATTGAACTTTACCTTGGAGACGTGAATCAAGTTCGTTCCGTTGTGTTGTGATATCTGCCACAAATGCAAAATCACACATCCATTCTGCATCAGTAAATTTTGCAATAGGTTTTCCCTTTTCCTCCATGAATGTTTGTATTTCGTTTTTGAGATCAAACACTCGCTTCAACAATTTACCACGGCTCAGCCATCTTATTTCAGTATAATAAACAATGCCTTCTAATTTTGGATCTGTTTAAGAAATTCTAAAATTCTCTATGTCGCAAACCTTACGAACGAATGAAATTCACTACTTTTACGACGACCTTCAAAAACTATCTATCTTTAGGGATTTACCAAAAAGGTTTCTTGGTGTATTAAGCAGTGATATTGCATTACAGAATTATTGCCTACTCCATCTGCCTCTGCTTGCAGTAATTTAACTAACAGTACGAGGAGCGATTTAATAAAGAGGCACTAAATAACACAACATTGTTAGCTGTCGTTGACAAGTTCCTTCATACGGGATGTTTTATGTCAAAGGGATAACAGATCTCCCAAGAACCGTCACCCACAAACGAGAATCATAAACGACTTCTCCAAAAGGTGCTACAGTCCCCAAAGCGTAGTCTACGAAGAACATCGCTGAAACTTGGTTTGGGCAATAGGTCTGTTCGGCGGATGTTTAAAGAGCTAAGTAGATTTACATACCGCATTCAAGTACCCTTCCTGCTCTCCGGATCTCACGGTCCCTGATGCCTACATATGAGGCATATTGAAAGAATCAGTTTTCAAGATAGATGACCCACCTACAAATATTCCTGAAATACACGAGAAATTAACGCCATTTTGTGTTTTTACAGCAACCTTTGTGCATCAACATGTTCGATAACCTTCAGAAACTTTATGAATAATGTGTGGCACGTGATGGTACATATTTTTAACACATACTGTACCAACGCAATTAAATAACACTTCAGTGTTGTTTGTTTTGCCGCATATTGTATTATTATAAATTGCGGCTACTGTGATTGGCAATAATACAGATGTAGCATGTTATACAGCCCACTTTGTACATAAGTTTCCCAGATTGAGCACACTTTAGCGAGTATTGGTACAGCTTCTGAAAACGCACAAGTTAAAATCCACGAATATTGTTTATATTCGTATATTCGCACAATTTCAGCGACCTATTTGAGCGTGATCATCGTCATCGTCATCGTCATCATCATCATCATCATCAACATCATCATCATCATAATCACAATAATCTCATCACTACAAAGAATACTCCTTACTTATGCCAAACATATACTTATACAAGAAATGGCTTACTTAACATATACTTGTGGAAATGTTCCTGTGAGTTTCAAATACAATTTTACCGAACCGTTGAAAAAAAATTCACACTTTCTTACAGTTTAAATGATGAAATGATGATCTCTGTCACTATCACTATAGCAGACTAAATACATGCTAATTTGACCGTATCATCAAGCGAGCAGACTAATAATTTGCCGTCAATAAACATAACAAAGATAACATTAGACTATTGTGCAATGCTATGTACTTTAAGTAGAAACTGTGTCAAACGGCCTTTCGTTCACGAAATTATTGGCTATACTGATAATTCTGTGGAAAGATATTTTTATAATTTCAACTATAACGATACCATTTCTAGCATTAATACTAATAGGCTAGTAATACTAACAACAATAATAATAATAATAATAATAATAATAATAATAATGATTATAGTGGGCCTAATAATAATGCATACAGATTTCGATAAGTTACTTTATTTGTAAAATTAAAATCAACTGTCTGAATGGACCCATATTAAAATATTTACCGCTCATTACATAGTCTTATAACTGTTATTTCACTTATTTAATCTTTCAGAAATAATTCTCATCAATTCATCTTTCAAATCTGGACTCTTTCTATGTACAGAAAACATTATTTCTTTTAATTTTCCTCCACGCCTTGTTTAGGTGAAGAGTAATTCTTTGTTTTTCGCATGCTTTCAGTCTGAAATTTCTCGACAGTAATGAGGTTTTCTTTAGGTAATAAAATAGTTTCCAAGTACTTACCACTTTGGCAAGTTTATTTCGTGCTAAAGTCACAATAAATTAATGATCCTTTACGTTAGCCGCTAATGGATTGTAAATATCTCCTAAAGCCCTCTCATTCATATATCTTACTGCATATCTCTGACCCTTGCGTTTACTACCCTTTCAGAGGGATGTCTATAACACTTCTTCTCGGTCTTAAAATATCCATTTCGCTTTGGAATGAACCAAACAGTAAAAAAATGCCGGTTGATAGTTCTATGTATTGTATAAATTTCTATTAATAACTAGGCTTGTATTAGGAATACATTTTATACAAGTTCAAATATACAATAAGTAAACTGTGTCGCAACTAAAAAAACTATAGACACCTCAAATCTTACGTTGTAAATTTTGTTATGAGAAGTTAGCTTCTATCCTCACCGGCTACTGGAGTTTTTGTAAACTGGTATCCGGTGAGTGTGCTTGTCTTCTACTGTAAATGTTTAAAATGTTTGTGTCTGTTGGTGTTTCATGTTTATAAGTTATAGATGTATTATTACGTAAAACATACATACATACATACATACATACATACATACATACATACATACATACATACATACATACATACATACAGACAGACAGACAGACAGACAGACAGACAGACAGACAGACAGTCCACACCTGTGGAGTAACGGTCAGCGCTCTGGCAGCGAAACCAGGTGGCCCGGGTTCGAATCCCGGTCGGGGCAAGTCACATAGTTGAGGTTTTTTCCGGGGTTTTCCCTCAACCCAATACGAGCAAATTCTGGGTAACTTTCGGTGCTGGACCCAGGACTCATTTCACCGACTAAATAACTAGATGTTAATACAGCTTCGTAAAATAACACAATAAACATACATACATACATACATACATACATACATACATACATACATACATACATACATACATACATACATACATACATAAGCCAAGTACGTATCTCAGACCTGTTTTTAGTATCAGTTTGGAATATAAATACAGGATGTACATCATTTTTGTGTTCGTCGCCCTGGGTGGCACAGGCGGTATAGCACTGGCGTTCTGTGGACGAAATTGCCATTTCGATCCCGGCCCAGGTCTATGGGACATTTAGGTCTGCTTAAATGCGATAGGCTCATGTCATTAGATTTAATGGCACGTAAAAGAACTCCTGCGTGACCAAATTTGGGCACACCGGCGACGCTGATATAACCTCGCCAGTTTTGAGCGTCGTTAAATAAGACAATTTTTAGTGTTTTTTTTTTGCATCTCCTTTAAATCACACACTTCCCTTTCCTCCCATTTAACCGGGCATGGCTGGCCAAATAATACCTCGGATCGGGTCCATATAATTTTGGTATGCTGTGACTGATTGTGTGCCCTATCTATGCAATGATTGTCCAAATGAAACAGTTGGCCTGGATGGTATTCGTGAGTCCGACGCTGACAGATGGGTCATCCTCTGTCCGTCCCTGATAGAGTGAGATCCCATTCATAAACGTGTAGCCTGATAAGTCCCAGGGATCTGGATCCCCAAGATTTACCTGAATGAGCATCGTGAAACAGAAGCTGGCAGGCTATTGTAGGTGACATTTGAAATAAGGGGGAAATGGAGAGTGTTGGTGAAATAACAGAGGGAAACGCGGTACTCCGCAAAACAAACTGCAACATCTGCTTTATACACCGTAAATTCAATCATGACCTGGCTCTATTTATTTACTTATTCATTTATTTATTTATTTATTTATTTATTTATTTATTTGTTTATTTATTTAATCTGACAGTATTAAGCCCATAAGGCCTTCTCTTCCATCCTACCAGATAGCACATATAAATACAAAAAAGAGGTACAGACGCTGATGAAAATAATACAAATTAAATTAAAGTCCTATAGAAGGTCAACAGGGTCAAAAGAATACTATAGCGCTCTCATCGAGCTAATACCTTAATACCTAATATAGAACCTGGGCCGACTTATTGAAAGACCAGCTAGTACATTTGGTCCAGGGAACATCAGTGTTTGATAGAAGGATAAATCGTTTAAGATGTTACTTAATTAAAATTGTATTAAACTAATTAAAATACGATAATTTTGGTCCAGAGAGAACTCATTTACTGCAAGGATAATACCTTTAACAGGTTTCTTAATTGTTATTACAGGTTACCAGGCATAAAGTTTAGGATTATAATGCCCATACGTCAAAATGTCCATGAAATAATGTCCACGTTGAAAATGTCCATGTTAAATCGTCCAGAGTCAAAATGTCCAAAGTTCTATAATGTCCACTTTACTCTGATATCCAGAGTCAAAATGTCCACAGTAAAGATGTCACCGCATTAATGGCGCTCCCTTTCATCCCGCTCGGTGATATACAAGAAGTTTTTGCAGAGGTGGTGAGTAAATGGATGAGCGTATTAATGATACAGTCAAAAATTTAGAGGTAAATTACGTCAGAGGTACGGAGAGGAGACGAAGACGTGTACCACTTCACTTTCGTGCAGAAGGCATGCAGCGCACAAACAACGCGGTAGAAGGCTGGCACAATCATCTTCAACGTGTGATGGCTGTACATCATCCATCCATTTGGCGATTTATACAGTGCCTAAAGCGCGAAGAAAATTAAATTTGGACACAAATATTGCAAGCAAGAGGGGGGCATACACAAATTAAAGAGCCGGTGCATAAAACATATTTGACGAATCAAAGACAAATTCTCCAGATTGTGAGAACCTACAACAGGTAGGAATAAAATGGATAAATTATCATATTTCTTAAGTGTATTGGTTACCATCTTAAAAGTGGGGCTCAGATTCCCGATGATTAATAACTTATTTGTACGAGTTATGGAATAAAATTTGTGTTCTATTCAAGCAGAATTTTTCTTTGAACTTGGGCATTATGGACGTTTGACGCTATGGACATTTTGAACTTATGGGCTTTCTGTCGTATGGACGTTCAGTACATGGACATTTTCACCGTATGGACATTTTGACAATATGAACATTTTGACCTCATGGACGTTTTAACTTAAGTACGTTCTGTAGTATGGACTATATACTGTGGAAGCGTTATTACATGCAAATAATTAAAATAGGCTCATTTGGTTCAGAGAATATCCGTTTTTGGTGCAAGGTTCATATTTTCCTAAATTAGTCTTGACTGCATTCTTCAATAAATCACTCCAAAATAATGTAAATATAAAGTGGATTGTGTACGAAGATAATTTTTATAATAACCTCACTGTGTATCTGTTTTTCTTTGTTAAGTTTCTTTATACGCGCTTTAACATTTGTGGTCATGTCGCGTGTTTAGAATGTGTGGGTATACCAGTAGGCCGTTTTTACTCTTGTTGAATTCCTGTTTCTATAGCGCGTTGTGGATGGCTTGTGTTCACGTGACTGATTATAGATTTTGATTAATGTTTATTTTATTGGTAATTGAGGGGATGAAGAATCATGGCATATAAATTTTCAGTCTGACATTTGCCTTTATGACAAAAGGAAACCATGAAAAAACTCAGTCAGATTGGTCGGCCACAGAGTTCTAACCCGTGACCTTCCGAATGCGAGTCTCAAATTCTACGGTCTGAGCCAATTCGCTCGGTTGTGCATCATTGTGTATGTAAATAAAAAATGAAAGTGAATGTGATACATACATATTATTCTAAGAAACATAGGAAACGAATAAGGGTAAATTATGAGCGCAGGAACGCCATTTAATGACACTTATTAAAATAACTCAGTTTCGGTGAGCTCAATGGTAAAATAATTATTTTCATTTAAATGTACCGTAATTTCCCATAACTATGGTCCAGGCACCCAACTATGGCCCAAAACGCATTATGTACTATTTAGTCCCCCAAGAGTTCGATGTTTGCCATTTAAGGCGCCACTGTGATGGAATTATGTTCCCCATAGATGCCTCTATTTACCATTACACGTGGCAATGATATGGATGCTTAACAAGGTCAGTGTGCATCGTTCTATTGAATGTGTGAAAAACGAAATTATTCAGTTTTTCTGTTTTATTAAGCTCTCCTCTGTAGAACTGGTACGTTATAGATATATGATTCTTTGTACAATTAAACCTGGCTATATAGTGTTTATTTTCACGTAATAATTACACTGGCAGAGGTTAAGGACTCTGCGTGAAAAGTGTTTAACCTCAAGGCTAGAAGTCAGTCCTCAACTATATACCACAATTTTTCGTGGACCATAGTTGTATTTCATTTTGAAATATTTGTTTCAATAAAATGTGATCAATGTGATTATTTACTTCTGCAAATACGGCATCTCAGTATATTCCAAAACAACATTTAACATTATAGTCAAGTAAACAAAGAAACAGGCTGTTCCAGCATCAATGGTACTAGCACGAATGATGGTCCGGTAAAACGAAAACTTCAGGGTAGAAGGAAAACAACCGTCCCTGTAAGTGACTATGAGAGCGATGAAATTGAATTGGATACAGATTATGATGTTTCCGGTGTTCTCTCCATATTTACAGACAGTGAGTCAGATATGGAAAAGAAGACGAAATATGTTAAATTATTGGTAAAGGCGCATAGTTATATGGTAGTTACTTATGAGGAAGAATTATGGCCAGGGAAAGTTTTGGAAGTGAAGAACAATGGAGCTGTTGTT
Organism: Periplaneta americana; assembly: GCF_040183065.1. Taxonomy (NCBI): domain Eukaryota; kingdom Metazoa; phylum Arthropoda; class Insecta; order Blattodea; family Blattidae; genus Periplaneta; species Periplaneta americana. The sequence goes on from NC_091123.1 coordinate 97,137,027, forward strand.
TCATGTATAGTAAGAAGCGGCAATTACTGAGGTGGAGAAAAATGGAAGACATTTTATTTCAATAGAAAGGAAAACATAATAAAACAAATTGAAAACCCCCAAATGCGTCTCGAAAAACAGAGATCTATTTTCAATTTTAGAATTCCAAAGAAGTGGAAATTCAAAGGATAGAAATAAGCCTAATTAATGTAGTTGTCTGTACGATAAATAACCATTATCAGTGAATTTATTTGTATAATATTTTGCTAAGAATGTGTTAGTTTATTTTCATACCGTACTTTTGTTCTTTAATATACACTCACCTGCAAAAAAACCGGGCCAACTACATTTTCTTTAAAATTTTTGAAAATTGTAGGATTGTTTAAGTAATTGTAGGTGTGCTGAGATTCATGTAGTTATTCATTTATTTTGTGATACGTAACAATGTAATACTGAATACGTAATTGCCAACAATGATCTGAAAATAAGATTCGTTCTTCTTGTAATATTGTGTGTAAACTTCTCGGATTCATTTCGAGCTAAGCTGAAGATGTCTACAGACTGGTAAGCTCTTTTGAAGCAGTATTGGAGTACTGTATTGTATACAAATGTCACTAAGTCCTACCGATTCAGCAAAAGTGGTTGCATTGTTAGAAGGTGGGAATAGTCAACGTTATGTGGCTGCAGTTCTTGGGATTCCTCGATCGACCGTACAACGAGTGTACCATCGGTTTAGGGAGACAGGGGTTTATTCCAGGAGATCCGGTTCAGGGAGAAAACGAGTAACTTCGGCTAGTGACGACCATTTTATTGTCCTAAACACATTAAGAAATCGCCATTCCACAGCTATTGAGACCAGAAGAGCCTTCCAGAAAATAAGAGAAGTTAACGTGAGTGAGAGAACTGTAAGAGGACGTCTGGATGAATGTGGGCTGATTCCAGCAGACCAGCTAAAGGCCCAGAATTGGTCCAGCAACATAATGTTGAACGATTACGTATTGCTCACAATTATGCTAATTGGAACCTGGGGAGTGGCGACGAGTGCTCTTCACAGATGGACGTGAAAGAGTGTGGAGAAGAGAAGGAGAACGTTTTTCTCCATGTACCTTCAGTTCACGTGTGATTTTCCAAGGTGGATCAGTAATGGTATGGGGTGGTATTTCGTATAAAGCTCAGCAGAACTTGTTTCCATTAATGGAGGTGCTTTGACCGGTATGGCATAGTTGCGCCCCGCGGTCAATTGGGAGGCCTAGGCATGGCGTAATTGCGCCCCGAAGAAATCAGGTAGCAGATGGGACATGGCATAGTTGCGCCCCGAAGAAATCAGGTAGCAAGATGGACATGGCATAGTTGCACCCCGATGAGCATAGTACACACGAAAGTGATTGTCATGAAATAAATAAATTATTTAAAAATATTACAGTGATAGCTGCATTGAAATCAGGAAGGCCTAGCGTATGATCAGTTCTGCTATTTAAAATAACACTTTTTTATTGATCACAAACAATAAATGAACTGTATTTTTTTGTTTCTACATCGATATCTTAACCCTACTGTACAGAGTTTCGAAAATTGAAATTTAGAACCATTATCAATTATTAACTCTTCACCCTTTTCACTAAACTTAACAATTATTTTCAATTAACCTCACTATACGCCACAGATGGTGTGAAAATCACTAATAAAATGTACAGACTGATAAGGCCCCATATTCCAACAGCTCATTCATTTCAATATGTCAGTTAATAAAGTACTGCCAACTTCATGGTGTTCATTTTAACGGTAGGCTATTGATGATCACTGCATAAACAGTAGAAAAACAGTTAATAAAGTACTGCCAGCTTCATGGTGTTCATTTTAACGGTAGGCTATCGATAATCACTGCATAAACAGTAGAAAAACAGTAAATAAAATACTGCCAACTTCATGATGTTCATTTTAACGGTATCGATAATGGATATAAATCGAATAAGAAATCAATAAGGTTGGTTGATTACGAGGCTCGAGTTTCCGTAGTGTCTTTTTCTCTACCTATTTCATCGGGGCGCAAATATGCCATGACCTTTTCTCTACCTGAAGGGAACGGGGCGCAACTATGCCATGCCTTTTTCTCTACCTAATGGGAACGGGGCGCAACTATGCCCACAAAACAGGGACCCTTTTTTATATGCTGCATTTTATCTGACCGTGTGGCGCAACTATGCCCTGCCCGCTTTGACTGCTCCACGATACATCGAAGAAGGTCTAATTTAACATGTGGTACCATATGCCCGACTTATTGGTGAAAAGGGCCTGTTAATGCATGAAAATGCTCGCCCTCATGCTACAAGAATCGTGGATAAGTTCCTTCAATACGTTGGACTGAATAGGTTGACATGGCCAGCAAGAAGTCCTGATATAAACCCTATTGAACATGTGTGAGGAATGCTAGGGAAGCGAGTTAGAAGTCGTCTAACTCCTCACAGCAACTTACAGCATCTCGGAAATGTTCTAAGTAAAGAATGGAATAGAATCGACCAGACTGACATCCAGAATCTGATCGAAGGGTTGAATAGGCGAATGGTAACAGTCCTACAGTCAGGGGGAGGCAATACCCGTTATTACCAAAATCTGGGTAGCCACAAAATCAGTTGAACGTTTGGAAGAAATTGGTATAATTTTAAGTTTTTACAACGTTTAATTATATCCATTGTTTGGCGTTGAAAATAATAGCGGAAATGATAATGAATAAGTTTCTGATTCTCACCTCATAAAAAATTGAGAAACTTTAGGTGGCCCGGTTTTTTTTGCCGGTGAGCGTAGTTGTTCATTATTGCAGAAAAATGACTTTCAGATTTCACTTGTTTATTGAGTGTTTATGTAATGTGTACAAATAAAAAGCATCCATGTACTTTTCATTTATTTTTAATATTTCTGTGCTAGATTATGTTTCTACCCTTAAATTAGAAACTCAATGTATTGATTTACGAACAATTACAGCTCCAGCTATAGTCCATTCATGCTTTCAAGCATGAATATATGAGTGGACCATAGTTGGGAAACTCAGAATACAACTATGTACCAATGCTTATTATTTTTTTAACATCTGTAATTAAATAATTTCAAACACATATGTCAATATTTATTTAATATAAACTTACAAGAGTCCGAAGCCAAAATTTCACTTAATCTGGATGAATAGTACGGAATATACAAAGAAAAATGTGACAAATGTGGACCATAGATAGGGGAAATTGCGGTACTGTATTTTTGGTCCAGTAAAAATACTCATCTTTACGACAAAACTCTTAAAAATACTATTATGTTCTGTGGACAAAAACAAACAGAAGTGTATAAAATTAGAGTACTTTATGTGGACCAAATAAAGTTTAAATAATCAAGTTATGCAATATTTTGACAGAATATCAAGTTTTCTGTGCGCGAAAATCTATTTTAATCTTACATCAGTCCTCATATGAAGGATTACATTCATCTAGAGAAACTACAAATTTCAAATATTGAAGGAATTATCGAAATCGGTTAATTAGCTTCTGTTCATACAAATAAACATTCTCTGTATATTAATATTGATAAACATTTATATTGTATTCCTATCATAGAATAGAAATATATCCGTATAAAAATAGTGTTAAATGAATAATATTCTCCGTTTGATGGGTGCAAAGCCGCCTTAAATAGACGGAGTCATTTGTTTTCATTTTATTATAGCTTAGTCAGGCGGCGGAAATAAATTGTATTGGTGTAATTTAAAGCACTTGTAGCTAGTTAAATATCACTCCTATAAAAATTTTTCACAGAATAAAACTTATCGGAAATTACTTTTAAAGAAACATTAATTGTTATGTAATATTTTTATGAGAATCGATAATAAGCGAGATATTTCGATTTATTTAATTCAGTCTCTTTTATAACCCCCCTTTTAAATAAAGTAGTTTAAATGCCATATAGCCTAAAATCTAAGTTAGAACGAACGTAATTTATATTCCAATTTTCATAGAAATCCGTTCAGCCATTATCGCGTGATTAGGTAACAAACATCCAGACAGACAGACAGTCCGACAGACATATTATTTCAAAAATGCAATTTTCAGTCTCAGGATGGATAATTATGCATGTTAACACCAAATATTTTTAGAAAAGCGAAAATTACCAGAATAATTTCGGTTTCAGATTTATTATTATTAGTATAGACCACCGTCAACCAACTCGCAAGCGCGCCGTGTTACTTCAGTGCGCACGGTGCTCACGGTGCAGGATCTGTGTCGGCGGGAACATGGCGCAGTGGCGTGCTGCTTGTCTGTAATCTGGAGTTGCGTTTACCATTATATTATAGATAATCGGATAGTAAAGAAGAACACTGTTCATTATTCCGCTTGTACCAAGACTAAATTAGGTCTATAGCCTAAACAATTAAATGTAAATATCCTACATTATAGAAATACAAATAATATATTGAACCAATATAACTAAATACAACTTAATTGTAACATCATCTTTTTAAGTGTAGTTATATAAGAACAAACATTATCTTATCACTGAAAGTTAGCAATTTAAGTTACAAATGAAATTCCTACATACTGTAATTTATACACTGGGCATGTTGAAAAATGTAAACAAAACACATCGACAAATACAACAATAATATTGGAAAGACGGTTTCAAATTAAAGTGATGTAAATTGTGCAATGGATACATACCTCAATCAAGAATCTGACACTTTCAGGTTTACTCGGTAGACGCTCTTACTTTTTGACATCTTTTTATTTATACGATATTAACTATATTTGAACATAATGAAACACAACTCTGAACCCTTAATGCACACTTTAAGTTATGATCACTGAGATTGGCTTTTTCATTGACTTTGTTACGTTTCATAGCTGAAAATAAAACTTCACGCACATAGGTGGAACCAAACATTGAAATTAAAGATGTCTCACGCCTATTGAGACAAGGGAATTTTGATTTACGAAATCGGATGTAAAACTCTAGAAAACTACGTCTGCTCCTCCAACTATCACCCAACTCAATGTTACATTTCAAGTTGATTAGTTCCAGTTGGATATCTTTGGGAGTATCATCAATATTTATGCTAAACAGTGTAGCAAATAGATCGAAATCCATTTTTAGGTGACTCAAATCTTGAAATCTGTCTTCAAAGTTATTCATAAGAAAACAACTGGAGATTTTCAACATAACAGCCCATCTCTATGAAATCAGAGTCCCGGATCACACGTTCCAACCTCCGAAAATGACCGGGAACACCATTGGACAGTTGACGTTCCCATAAAGACAGCATATTTTTTAAAGCTTGAATACTACAGAACAGAATAATCTGTGAACAATTTGTGTTTTCCAGCTCTGCAACAAGTTCTCCATTCATTTCCAGGAACAAATTTATCCCTTCCAATAATTCGAAAAATATACACAGAACTTTGCTACATGCCATAAAGTATGTTGCTTCCCCATTGAGTGTTAATCACTCACGAAATCCCATATAGTTAATTTTGGAACCGTTAGATGGCAGCCTGAGAAAAATACTAGGTACGAGTGCCTATTTTATTTTGTTCAGTTGTACGCTTCGTTACTGCATGTACTGTCAAAATTGTTATTGTTTTATTTTTCTAGATACTTTCTTATTCTCTCCATATATCCTTTCTTGTGAATCCTTATATTGATCTTCAATACTTTATGTATTTTAAATTCCGCTCTATACAATCTATCATTGATCAGTCAAGCAGAATAGCTCTTTGTACGACCCCAAAGAAGTAGGCTATCCTTCTCATATCCTCTTTTTCTCACTTGAAGACGAAGAGAGAACCAATCTTCGAAACGTTAATTCATTTAAAATAAGAAAATCTCTCTGCGATGCTGCACACACCGCGCACCTCACAGCTTTAGATAACACTTACTATATTAGATTAGATTTATTTATTTAACCTGGTAGAGATAAGGCCATCAGGCCTTCTCTGCCCCTCTACCAGGGGATTACAACTATAACATGAACAATAAGATTACAATTAATATTAAATTTACAATGACAATTACAATAAAAATTAAAGTACGACAAGAATACCTGATTAATGAAAGCTAGACATTTTATCATAGAAGTTAAGAACAAAGAATATTTTTGTATTTACTTAATTACAAATTAAACCTACAATAACAAAATTCTATAGTGATGAAATTACCGGATATTGAGATATTTTGTGGTAGATTAAAAGAACTATTTACAAGAAACCATGTCTGAACGAGTCTCAATTACTGACCAAGTGCCTAGTAAGTTTGCGTTTGAATTGAATTTTATTTCGACAGTCCCTGATGCTAGCAGGTAACGAATTCCAGAGTCTTGGCAGGGCTATTGTGAAAGAGGATGAGTATGAGGAGGTGCGATGGGATGGTATTGTTAGTATTGTTTCATGGCGAGAGCGTGTGTTCAGATTGTGGTGGGAAGAAAGGTAAGTGAAGCGAGACGACAGGTACGAAGGAATAGAAGAGTTCAAGATTTCGAAGAGAAAGAGAAGTGAATGTAAATTTCTTTTCTTATCTAGTTTAAGCCAACCTATTGCTTCCAGGGATGGGGTAATATGATATCTCTTGCAGTCTGGATTTGTGCGAAGCGGGCCTTACACTTCGCATGGATAGCGCGTTGGTTCTTAAAAATAAGTCTTAAGTGGGAACAAGCGACTGTCGCAGCTCCGACCTCTCTAGTGGACAGTTCTCAACTACTACAGAAACGGATCATTCTCAAGTAGAAATATATTCTCTGGCAACTTTCTACGCTATGGGAATGGATCATACGCATCGCGATAGAGTAGCTGAGATTAGATCACGCCGTTATTTACCCTGTTAAATCCACCGCTGTGGTCTCGTTCGCTCCCGAACCCAGCAGGCAGGGGTTCGATTCCTAGCTTAGGACAAATTACCTGGGTGAGGTCTCATATGGATGAATATCAGGTAAATTTATCAGGCTCTTGGAACTCCATTCATTCTCGCCACTTCCTTTCCTCCCTTATCATTATTTCATCTTCATTTTTGGTTGTCTTACTTGACTTTCAGATCGCACCTGCGGCGGCCCTCCGAAGTTGCTGACTCTCTCGGCCGGCCTCCATGAATATGTCAAGAAGTGGTAGTTGGTGGACAGCAAAGGAACCCACTCTCCTCCCGACGGGAGAAGGTGTTATACCTCAGACCGTAGGGTAGACGTGAGAGGGGTTTATAATTTAGACCACTGAGGGGGAAACGTGAGTGGGGGCTGTTGGCGTAGAATGGTACACGGGTTTAGAAGGATGGAGGGGACTGGTCGTCAGGGTGATAGCGGTTAGGTCGGTGGGCATGCAACTCATCACAGGGGGCGTACAATAGTCCTCAGTTCGCGGTCCATGGGATGTTCCCCTCCCGCTCTCATAGAGGGAGAGGGAGAGAAAGAGAGAGAGAGAAGTTTAAAATCAACAATTCTTTCAACAATATTGCCCCTAATTCTTGACAAACTTATAGCGCCATTCTCTTTTTTGTCCTGGCCAAGATCATTTTTCGTACATATTCATGTGTTAGCAATCTTAAAGCATACCCTCAGCATCAATTACCTTCGATTTTTTAATGTTCCATTCTCATGAGAATAATACTGTTACATAATAATATACTCTTAACAAGTAATGCGATCTGGGCATAATATGTAGCACACCTGAAGGCTGATTTAAGGGAGCCCACGACCTAAGCAAGTCAAAGAATACTATTTGTGTGATTAGAAGACAAGTCTCAGCTGGATTTGTGCCTAGTTCAGTACCGATGCCGTTTGCGTGACAACTGAGGACAGAAAAAACTGTTCCACTAAAATTAAATGTCATAAATATTTGATTAGCTGACTGTCGTTTCACTATTGATATTAGATAAGAAAGAATAGCAATTCATATAAATTATCCATCATTTTTCAAATTGCTACAGTTCTTTGTACTTTGAGATAATAGGAGGTAATTGAAATATATGAGTAGGAAGTAACCAGTGCTGTAGTTTATTGTTCGTGTAGCAAAATAATATCTACTCGTACTTTGTATATACCATAAACATACTGTGTGGGGTCGCTGAACGTAACTCTGGGGAAGTCAGAATATAAAACCTATAAACCACAAGGAGTTGTAGAGTTAGTACATAGGATCAATATGCATTAACGTCTTGCTGTGAACTGCTTTGCCACATCCGTTGACATGAAATTTTCGGAACACGGTTTGTGATAAAATGACCTTTTAACATGCTCCCCTGCCAATGTGAATGGAACTAAGCTTACATTAGGGACACTTTTATTCGGGATTCGTAATGCACTCTAATACTAACAAATATCCTCTAAGTGCAGACACGGTAATTTTTAAATATTAATGTCACTGCTGTGTTCTCCTCTGTGATTCAGTAGCAGCATTCAGGGATACCAAACGAGCAGAATAGAATTCTATTGTGGACGAGGCTATTGGAGGTTAATTTCACCACTATTGGATTTGGATACGAATCCTTTTTTGTGTGCGTGTTTATGCTGTACGGCCTGAAGCGCTGTTTTACGAGTAGTTCCATCTCCATTATATACCGTTTATCGAGCTGTTTTTTAATGTCTTATGCTGGGACGGGAGTTTAATGAACCGTCGTATCCAACCTTCAACATATAAGACGAAAAAGACTACAATTATTACATTTTTAATGGATATGTACATATGACATTAATGACTATGTTTATTAAACTGTTACAACTCTCAATTAAAATGACACATCCTGCACTATGGTTTTAATGGTAACATTCTCGGATACAAATTAAACTGTCAAGTATTCAAATTCGGCAGAGAATTGAAGACCTAAGCAATCCAGTTTCATTACGAATGGGTGAATGTTTTTCTGACATGTGTTTCTCTGTGTACGGTTGCTCAGACTTCCTTAAACCTTTAGCTTGTCACTACAGTATTGCTCAAAAATATTTTGTAGAGATAATATATTCTGGAAACAAATATTTAGGAGAAAATTGAAATGAAATAAATTAATTACCAACTCGTTATAATGAGTAATGTATTTCCATACAAATTTTATACGATTCTGATCTCTTCAAGAAAAATAAAAAATAAGTGAACAAATTAAATAGGCTCGAAAGTATTTTGTTAAAACTAAACAGAGGAAAAACTACAAGACATCTTGACGTATGATTTTCTAGGCGTAATACTTAATACTTGGTTACATAGCCGTTTTATTTTATTACTGTAGCACATCTGAATAGCATAGAATCCACGAGTCTGACCAACCGCGCCTGCGGAATTTCCTTCCATTGCTCACACAATTCTCTCCTTGTTGGTGCAGTTTTCTTGGCGAACACATCTATCCAGCATTTCCCAAACATGTTCTATGGGATTTAAGTCTTGACTTTGGCTTGGCCATTCTAATACTTCAATTTTGTGCTTATTCAGAACTGTCTTGACATGGTCAGAAGAGTGCTTCGGATCGTTGTCATGCTGGAATTTCCAATTATGAGGAATATTTCCTCTTCCGTGGTGTATCACATGATCTACTAATATTTCACCACGATCCATTATCCCATAAATTTCGACGAGAGGACCTACACCACAGCCCCACTCCATGATGTTTCCTCCTTCGTACTTCATGGTGGGTACTTGCTATTTCTTTTGTCGTTCCTCTTGTTTTTAGCCGTCGAATATACTTTATTCCATCAGAGAAGAGATTAAACTCGCTTTCGTCACTTCATAGAATTTTAGCCCAGTCTGCAGTGGTCCATGAAGCGTAGTTCTTAGCAAACTATAGTCTGGCCTTTATATTTTTCTTTCTTATCATTAATGTCGCCTGCCATTCAGATCTACAGCTGCTAACCTATGTTGAACCGTTGAAACATGGACCATCACTACATGATTTGCCTTTAGATTGTCACATATTGCCCGCGCTGATTTTTTGGATCAGCCACCGACAACCTAAGGATGATCCTGTTTCAATTTTGGTGGTTTTCGGGGCCGACCACTTCGTGTATTGTTCTCTATAGCCCCTCGCTTTTTCTGAAGCCAGCCCAGACACTCAAAAGTTGTTGTGAGATGTCAAACTCCTTCGCAACGAAGGACTGATTTCGGCCTTTACTCAGTGCATTTAAGACAGCTTGTCGTAAATCTACTGATTTCTTTTTAGGTTTAGACATTGCTGAAAATAAATAAAAATATTAGAATTAGCTTTTCTTCATGTACCTTTAGTTTCTTTCAGTCTTCCAACCATTCTTATGAACTACTTGGAAACATATGTTTACCTGCACTCAGCAATACACGTAACCGTGGCAATGTCAAGCAGACTTCTATCTCAACAACCTGTTTGTTTTGACTCAACTTACAGATAAACACGCCTGCCAACCTACTAGTTCAACTACAATATCCTACTGTATATGCTGTCACGAAGGGGTTCCGGGTTCTATTCCCGGTCAGACTTGGGATTTCTCATTGAAAAATACTTAATGACACTTGTGGCGGACAAGATCGCAGTTCTGTTTTTTCGGGGCTTTCCCGTTTCCCCAAATTAGGCAACTACATCATTCCGTTAAATTTTCTCAATTTCGTCATCATTCCATAGAATTCTCGGAAGGTCTGGCCTAGGGACGAGAGGGCTAGCATGCTCGAAACCTGGTATTGAACAATTCTAAACTGATGGCACTTGATTGCGCGAAACAGATAAATCGACAGAAAGGAACGGTTAGGAGTGAGGGTAGTCCTCTTATCCTGACAGAAGAAGCGGTCAGAAGGAAGTGGGATTGAAAAAGAGTGTTGTAAAATTAGGCATAGAAAACCTACTGCCCTAAATGTAACGTGTAATTTCACATTTTAAGATTTATTATGTTTTAATCGTGCTATGGAGTAACAGTTAGAATTCCTGACCATGAAACGAGCGAACCCGACTTCAAATCCTGGTTGGACAATTTACCTGATTGAGGTTTCTTCCAGGGTTTTCCCTCAATCCATTAAGAACATATGCTGGGTAACTTTCGGCGCAGGAATCTGGACTTATTTCGCCGGCATTATCAACTTCATATCATTCAGAAGCTAGATAATCACAGCAGTTGATAAAGCGTCGTAAAATAACCCAATAAAATGAAATTTAGTAAAATAAATAATAAAAAAACATTAATTGAGAATTACAAAATCAATAATATAAAACTATAAGGCTAACAATCTGATATTTTGCGGTCGAGTAGTAACATAGATCGAAAAGCAATCTCACAGCACAACATACTAACCCATAATCCTATTCTACATCAAAAAGTAGGATCGTCTCTAAGAAAGACTAAAATTTATTTCTCAGTGGATGCCACCATTTCAGAGATGTATTACACGCAACGAACCTTAGCGTAATCAGCCGTTGTGGATTTGGGTGACGCGTCTACATTGAGAGTAGCGCAAGAGATTGCAAAAGGTCGCAGTGTGGGCGATAGTGCCTCCTCCCGACAATCCTACTACGTCCCATTCCATTGTGCCTATAAGATTAAATATACAGGGTGTCTCAAAATAGGCAGACAAATTAATTGCAACAGCAGTCACAGAGTAAAGAAATATTCCAAGTGGAAATACCACAGTTCTCTTTTAAATATTTTCCTAGTGTATTCGTTATAGCCCAGACCCAATGATGAAAGTTAGAGAATCTTTGGAAGGCTCAAAGACAGAAAAGTATAAGTGTTATTAGTAGGAAAGGCACTTACTTATTTACTTACATACAAATGTCTTTTAAGGAACCCGAAGGTTCATTGCCGCCCTCACATAAGCCCGCCATAGGTCCCTATCCTGTGCAAGATTAATCCAGTCTCTATCATCATAGCCCACCTCCCTCATATCCATTTTAATATTATCCTTCCATCTACGTCTCGGCCTCCCTAAAGGTCCTTTTCCCTCCGGTCTCCCAACTAACACTCTATATGCATTTCTGGACTCGCCCATACGTGCTACATGCCCTGCCCATCTCTAACGTCTGGATTTAATGTTCCTATTTATGTCAGGTGAAGAATACAATGCGTGCAGTTCTGCGTTGTGTAACTTTCTCCATTCTCCTGTAACTTCATCCCGCTTAGCCCCAAATATTTTCCTAAGCATCTTATTCTCAAACACCCTTAACCTATGTTCCTCTCTCAGAGTGAGAGTCCAAGTTTCACAACCATACAGAAGAACCGGTAATATATCTGTTTTATAAATTTTAACTTTCAGATTTTTGGACAGCAGGCTGGATGATAAGAGCTTCTGAACCAAATAATAACACGCATTTCCCATATTTATTCTGCGTTTAATTTCCTCCAGAGTGTCATTTATATTTGTTACTGTCGCTCCAAGATATTTGAATTTTTCGACCTCTTCGAAGGATAAATCTCCAATTTTTATATTTCCATTTCGTACAATATTCTGGTCACGAGACATAATCATATACTTTGTCTTTTCGGGATTTACTTCCAAATCGATCGCTTTAGTTGCTTCAAGTAAAATTTCCGTGTTTTCCCTAATCGTTTGTGGATTTTACCCTAACATATTCACGTCATCCGCATAGACAAGAAGCTGATGTAACCCGTTCAATTCCAAACCCTGCCTGTTATCCTGAACTTTCCTAATGGCATATCCTAAAGCGAAGTTAAAAAGTAAAGGTGATAGTGCATCTCCCTGCTTTAGCCCGCAGTGAATTGGAAAAGCATCAGATAGAAACTGACCTATATGGACTCTGCTGTATGTTTCACTAAGACACATTTTAATTAATCGAACTAGTTTCTTGGGAATACCAAATTCAATAAGAATATCATATAATACTTCCCTCTTAACCGAGTCATATGCCTTTTTGAAATCTATGAATAACTGATGTACTGTACCCTTACACTCCCATTTTTTCTCCATTATCTGTCGAATACAAAAAATCTGATCAATAGTCGATCTATTACGCCGAAAACCGCACTGATGATCCCCAATAATTTCGTCTACGTACGGAATTAATCTTCTTAAAAGGATATTGGACAAAATTTTGTACGACGTCAACGAAAGTGATAATCCTCGAAAGTTACCACAGTTGGTTTTGTCCCTCTTTTTAAAAATAGGTACAATTATGGACTCCTTCCATTGTTCTGGTACAATTTCCTTTTCCCAAATAGCAAGTACAAGTTTATAAATTTCGCTATGTAATGCACTTCCACCCTCTAGTATTAATTCTGCTGGAATTTGATCGATACCTGGAGACTTGTACTTTTTCAGATTTTCTATCGCAATTTCGACTTCTGAAAGCGTGGGTTCGGGTATAAATGGCTCAGCAGTTTGTATTTCAATTTCGTCCCGATCATTTCTATTTGGCCTATGTACATTTAGTAATTGTGCAAAATAGTTTTTCCATCTGTTTAGGATTGATGGAGAGTCTGCAAGCAAGTCACCATTCTCATCCTATCGACATTTTTTTTTTCTTTTCGCTCAAATGATTTTCACTTTTTCAATAGATTAAATTATGCAACTCAACCTAGCTCAGAGTAAATAGACAGTGTATGGAGAGCTCTTCTCTGATTCCGCAACAAGTTAGAAGTTCAACAATTCGATGCCAGATAAATTTTCGAAGTTAAGACATTCCTGTGACCTTATCATGTGCCGTGGCTATATACCAATAAGTATGAACGGGGAAGATAGGTTTCAGTCTGAGATGAACTTCAGCTTACATGGCAGGTCTGGCCTCCTCATCTACAGGCCTACATATTATGAAATTTTTGTATTTTTTTAATTAAAGAATATTACGGAAAATTTTGTTGGTCTATTTCTGAGACACTTTATAAATATGATGTCTAATCCAAAGGAACGAGGCAGATGATTCCATTCTGAAGAACGGTGCCGTGATTTGGTACACATTTTCAGTTATATTCGTAGCAGTAACTGTATTACCTACCCTGGTATCAAATTTAATCAATTGTACACAACTACATTGCCATTTTTGACAGGAATACTTTTTAAACTTCGATCCAGCACAGCTGCCATCCCGGAAAGTCGAGCAACACAAAAACATGTAAGATTTTTCGCAGCTATAATTGACAAGTAGGCAAGCTAGAAAAACGTATCTAGCAGCAATCAATTGACAAGGGACTAACTAACCTAAAACCGCGTTTCCACTTTTGCAACTGCGCAGGAATAATGAGAGGCAAACAACAGTTGGCAGTTAGGCAGATATGAGCAAGGCGAGATGCAGGAATTAACTGAGTGCGCACAAGCCTTGGACAAGTATGCGCGAGTCTCCCGCTCTGGGGCCGGGAGACATTGGCAAATAGCTGCTTCTTCACCAGCTGATTTCAGGTCTTCCGTAGGAGCTGCTGTTTTCATTCCAAACATTTTTATAGGTTCGGTGCATTCGACTAGTTTGTCGAGTATTTTTTCATAGCTTATCTGTATGTAAGAGTGTGATGAACTGGTCTAATGGGAAAAGCGTAGAGTTTACTGAAGACATTTCCTTGTCTTTGGTGAGCCTCAGATCCGAATTATAAGGACCGTCAGAAAAGGGAGGATGCACATAAATGTTTAGCAGAAAAGTATGAGGTGGGATTTAGAAAATTAGTTAACAACAAAATTAAAAGTTTCAAATGCTAACCTCAACACTATATTACTTCGAAATATAAAGTATATACAGGATGAGTAAAATGTATGGAACTTTATTTTTAATTTTATGAAGAAAATATTTAGCCTATACAAAAGTTGTAGGCTATTAAAGAAGGAATGTTTTTAACATGTTTTCAAATACTATGCGTTTCATTTATAAAGAGTGTGCCAATGAGTCTGTTTTATGACACCTTGTACTCATTTCCGCATTTTTGGATTCTTCAGGCCTCAGTACGTACAAAGTCACATTCTTTTGCCATTTATAAACTATCGTTTTGTAAAAATTACCTCTTTTGATGACAATGTATGTGCACTGAACAAAGGATAATTTTAATGCTTCAGTACATCAATTTGAGAAGGCTTTGGATTAAACAATTGCAGACAGAAGCTAATAGAAACAAGTGAATAAAGCTAATAAAACAATTGAATAACAATGGTTCTTTCATTCCAATATCTTCCTGAAATTAATGAAGCTTAGCAAATCTTACAGAAAGACAACGAATTGAAATACTAATGATGATCGGCTATGGTGATAGGAGGAGGATCCAAGAAGAGGTTTGTGTCTTATTTAATGAAACACATCCAGAAATAAACATTACTCATTCTACGGTATGCAACATTTTAAGAAAGTTCAGTGAAACTAAAAGTGTTAAAAATAAGCCAACGTCTGGAAGGCCAACACAAATTACAAATGGTGAAAAAGTGCTTTATATTGTATTAGCAATAGAAGAAAACCCATATTTATCGATTCGCAACTTGCAGTTGCCCATGACGTCAGCCAAGGTCCCCTGATCTGAATCCATGGAGACATTTGAAGTGGAGGGTCTACCAGGACCGACCACGAGACCTGGAAGATTTAAAACGAAGAATTAGGGATGTATGGTTGTGAAACTTGGACTCTCACTTTGAGAGAGGAACAGAGGTTAAGAGTGTTTGAGAATAAGGTGGTTAGGGAAATATTTGGGACTAAGAGGGATGACGTTGCAGGAGAATGGAGAAAGTTATGCATCACAGAACAGCACGCATTGTATTCGTCACCTGACATAATTAGGAACATTAAATCCAGACATTTGAGGTGGACAAAGCATGTAGCAGATATGGGCGAATCCAGAAATTCATATAAAGTGTTAATTGGAAAGTCGGAGGGAAGAAGACCTTTGGGGAGGCCGAGACGTAGATAGGAAGATAATATTAAAATGGATTTGAGGTAGGTGAGATATGATTGTAAAGACTGGGTTAATCTTGCTCAGGATAGGAACCGATGACAGGCTTATGTGAGGGCGGCAATGAACCTCTGGCTTCCTTAAAAGCCATAAGTAAGAAAGTAATTAATGGATTATTTGCTCTCCTGTCCCTAGCGCACGTATTATACTCTATTCCGATAATCCAATTAATCATAAATAATTTTAACCATATAATTATTGGGCTCCTTCTGAACAAAAGAGCTTGATTGCAGAAAAAATACTTTTGTTTTATCGTCTTATTTATTTTTGTTTATTGGTAAATTTCATAATAAATTAATTTAGTAACATAATAATTTTAAAATCATACTTTTACGTGAGTTTAGATAGCCTTCACAATCGCCAGGGAGAACTTCTTTTATAGCGTTAAATAATAGGGTCTGAAAATATGAAAGTGAATCTTAAAATTGCAACGCTGTCACCAGTGGTTGAAAACTTTACACACATGGTTAGTCTGGTAACTGCTGAAACTGTTTCACGGAAAAATATTCTTTCTGGTGCAATCAATTGTAATTTAATTCCAAAATATGATCTTTGCATCCTCGTAAATTAAAAAAAAAAAGTGATTTTTCGGCCAGCTCACTTCCTCAATCATGATTCTAGTTTCATCCCTTCGTGACATTTGCTTACCCAAAATGAATATGTGCGCAAATAGAAACAAGATATGCGCAAGAGAATCTGCAGTTTTAACAGGTAACTGTTGTTTGTCTCTCATTATTCCTGCGCAGTTGAAATAGTGGAAACGTGGCTTAAGGTGATCTTGTTTTGTATTGTATTTATTAACATTCCATGGTATTCATACATACTTACAGCTAGAATATGGAACAAGTCAAAAAACTTAATACTCTTATAAAATCTTAATTCATTGTCACAGTCTAGATCAGCGGTTCCCAAAGTGTGCTCCGCGGAGCACTTGGGGCTCCGCAAGTGAGTCTCAGGGGCTCCGACCGTGGCAGTTATGAAAATGACAAAAATTTCTGCTTTCATCTAGTCGCTAGTGCGAAAAACTTAAACTACTTCCATCAAGCGAATAGTACTTTCTCAGAAAGTAGTTTGATTTCTTCTTGCTAGATAGAAGCAGGAATAATAGATTTGCTAGAGTCATCAGCCATCAATCACTGCTCAGTCAAAGGGGGATAACATCAGCTGTAACCTTACTTTCGAAGAAGATAGTGCGAATTATTTGGGATTGAGTTCAGAATATGCTGCACATGATCCTGCTTCAGATTTTACGATGCCTAGTGTAGAGGTAACCAAAGGAAGTAAAAAACGAAAATATTGTGATTCATATTTGGATATGGGATTCACTGAATTTGCTGATGGACGTCCACAGTGTGTGAAACGTAACAAAGTTTTGCCCAATATTTCTATGTTACCTGCCAAGCTTAGACAATATTTCAAAACTCATCCTGACTTCACAAATAAAACTGCAGACTATTTCAAAAGAAAATGTGACGAACTCCATGCAGCTCAAACAAAAATGTTATCTCATTTAAAGACAAATAAATACAGTATAAAGTACTGGAAGCGTCGTACTTGATTAGTCATGACCTGGATCTTACTGGTAAACCTGACTTCCTTGCCGAAATTCTTATAAAACCACTATTAGTGAAGATAGTGATGTGCATGGTGGACGAAAAAATACAAACTTTATCTCCAGTGTGCCCTTATCAAATAACACTGTGCGTAATTGGATCCAGGATCTATCAAATGATGTTAAAAATACCATAATTTCCCGTGTCAGTCAAACGAAATTTTTGCTACAACTTGACGAATCCACGGACATTGCCGGATTAGCTGTGCTAATGACGTTTGTGCGGTACGAATTTTCAGGTTCTTTTCATGAAGATATTTTGTTCTGCAAGCCATTGCCATCCTCTACAAGCTGTACTGAATTTTTTTTTCCCCTGATAGATGTCGTCATTCAAAACTCGACTCCATGGTATTATTATGATGTACCGAAGTATATCATAATAATATGATATGCGTAAATAATCACTTAGTGATTGAAGACGGCGCTCATCCCGTCGGATCCCGGGCACTTAGTCACTCATAATGAGTGTACCTCTGTACATAGTGCATTGGATATTGTGCCACTGTCATACAGTACATGAAGGTAGGCACCAAAGGTAAAACTGAGAGACAGAACTTAAACTGAGGGGATTCGATCTGGCATTGGAACTGGAATCCGGCGTGGCTTAGTGGATAAAGTGTCAGCACGAAGAGCTGAAAACCTGGGTTCGAGTCATGGTACTGAAGAGAATTTTTCTCTGTTCTATCCTCCTTCATCGATACCATGAGACAATTGCATTGACGTATGCACAGATGAAACAAAGACCATGGTACTGTTGTCACACCAGGAGAAGGCGGTTGAAGTACTTAGACGGGGCGGAGGGGAAACAGTCGCGCGTGCGCACCGCGCTGTTCACTGCAATATTCCTGTTTCACAAACATCTACTGCACGTGTCTATGAATCTTTGCGACTTTGTGAAAATAATAGCGGGGTTTTTACTGTAGTGTTTTATTAGTTTCAATAAGACAATTGTTTTCAGTATACCACAAATTTCGTATTGCTTTAGTTATCCTTTGCTTTTCGTGTTAATAGTGTTGATAATAATATAGTTAATAGAATTTATGGTATTGTATACTGTTATTTAGGTTTATAGCAGTTTTTTGTTTATTGTAAATATGTCGACAAAGAGGAAACAAGGATTGACAGTCTATAGCGAAGAAAGGAATATTATTAGAAGTGCAAAATAATTCTGTGATGAAGAAGAAGAACAACAGTGCCTTTGCATTCCTCTTACGAAACCTACAGCAAAGGTAGAAAAGTACTCTAATCTATCCACAAGAACAATACAGCGTATCAGGAATAAAATGAAAGACTGCACAGAAGAAAGTGTGTTGTCGACACCTGAGGGAGAAAAAAAATGTAAACGTTCAGACTACCGAAACGCAAATGTAGATGACTTCGACGGGAGATTGACAAAAAAGATATACCGTAATTGAGAATTTTTATTTGAAAAAGAAAGAGGGCCACCGGCGTAGCTCAGGAGGTAGCGCGTTTGTCTGCTGAGCTGCAGTTGTGCTCGGGAGTGAGTTCGATTCCCGTTTGCGCTGACTACCTGGTTGGGTTTTTCCGAGGTTTTCCCAAGCGGAAGGCGAATGTCAGGTAATCTATGGCGAATCCTAGGTTTCATTTCGCCAAATACCATCTCGCCATCATCAATTCAATCGACACTGAAGAAGCTAGTAGTTATTACAGTGTCGTTAAATAACAAGTAAAAAAACAGTACCAAGCTGCAACAAACGTCTACCCTTTTACAAGAGAAAATTGATTTGAAATGAAAGACAACATTAAGACGAATACTGAAGAAAAAGGATTTCAGGTGGAAGAAGTGTGCAGCAAAAAAAATAGAGGAAAACACTGTAAATTAGAATATGTGAAGATATCTACAGCAAATAAGAAAGCTTAGGAAAAGCCGATTTTGATCTGGACGAAATGCGGATAGATAGGCCTACCAATTTAACGTTTCCCAAGTTCTGGCACGATAAAAATGTTACGGGAGTTTTGACTACCGTAAATGTGTCCAGAACACTCATTGTTGTCCATGAGGATGGGGGCGGTGGGGCTAATGTCTTTGTTGAGAGATTCGAATTAATATACACGGCTGGATCATAAACAGACGATTATCATGGACAGATCATACTCCAGAAATTTTGAAAAATGTAATAATGATAGTCATAGCGACAACACCGAAGATGCGGAAGCTTTTATGTCTGACTCCGTTCCCGTGTGGCCAAGTAAGTGTATGAAGTTTTCAGGTCAGGGTGTAGCGTAAAGTTCCCCCGTCCCGCCTATCTACTCCCCGCGCCAACTCGTAGCGCGAAGACAGTAGGTCCTGTTGCTGGCACTGTTACAAGGGTTAAGAAAGTTTGAAAAAACTGTACAAGTAGTCATTGTGCACTACACCGACACGCCCTCGCAACGAAAAAAAATACTAACATTATTAAAGCGAGTACTACACAACGTCGCCTAAATTATCAATTTTGTTAAGGCACGACCTTTGCAGTGCAGGCTACACAAAATCCTGTATGAAGATATGGGAAGTATACCCAAGTCATTGTTATTAGTTATTTATTACACACAGAGGTGCGCTGGTTGTCGCTTGATAAGCGTTGTCTTCACTTTTGAATGAACTAAAGTGTTTGCTAGCACATTATTTGAATGATTAGGAATGGTTGTGCAAATTATGTTACTTGACACACATTTTTAAAAAAATTAACGAATTCAGCACATCCATACAATGGAAACAGAAGGCTATATTCAATGCTAACGACAAAATTGCCGCATTGAAGACAAAAATAACGTTCTACATGGAAAGAGTCTAGAATAAGGATCTGACATGTTTCTCATTGACTTCAAACTTTATAGAAGAAAATAACATAAAATGAATAACTCACTCATAGCAATAATAAAATAGCACCTTGACAATTTGCTTCAAAGTATGAATTCATACTTTCCAAGGGACACTCAGGAATCGATTCGAAACAAATATGAGTAGATAGTAGATCCATTTCCAGTGAAGTCAAAACTATCAGCCCTCAATGCGCCTCAAACCACTTCCCGAATTTCGGGCTGTTAGGGGAGGAAATTTCCATATTAAGTTCAATATCTAAATTGTTTGGATGCAGAAGACGATATGCATCTTCAACTGACTTCTTTGACACCAGACATTGACGAACTCTGTTGTAAGAAACAGGCACATTCTTCACATTAATTCGGGTTTAAATGTAACATTGTAACATTTCCTAAATATCTTATATACACACCTTATTATTCATACTTTCGTATACATATCATGTGTATTATTTCATAGAACATATACAGACAGAACTAAACACTAAATATTTCTTGGGGCTCCACGAGAAACTTTTGCTTGAAAAAGGGCTCCTTGGCTCAAAAAGTTTGGGAACCGCTGGTCTAGATGAAATATATATACAGACGAGATTTACAATATAGTATACTAGTACAACACATAGTTTTAGTATCAATTCCATGAAGTGTTATTGAATGTCATGAATTCACCTACAGAATAGAAGGCGTGAGAAATTAGGTACTTCTTTAATTTGGCCCTAAATAATTTTTTGTTTTCAGTTTCATTTTTTATATCGATAGGGAGGCTATTAAAAATTTTTACTGTCATATAACGCACTCCTTTTTGATAGCACGATAGTCTTGCCGATAGAGTATGAAAGTCATTTTTTTGACGTGTATTTATGCTATGAACTGTTGAATTAGTTACAAAGTTTTCACGATTACATACGAGGAAGACTATTAATGAAAAGATGTACTGACAAGCCATGGGCATTATTTGTAGTTTTTTTAAAACAGTCCTACACGATTCCCTAGATTTGGCACCTACTATTATTCTAATTACTCTTTTTTGTAATAGAAATATATTGTTATTATCTGTGGAATTTCCCCAGAATATTATTCCAAAACTCATTACCGAGTGGAAGTATGCAAAGTATATTGTTTTTAAGGCACTGATATTTACTATCTTTTGCATAGATCTAATAGCAAAACAAGCTGAATTTAGTTTGGGGGTAATTTCTTTAATATGATTTTTCCAATGTAACACATTATCGATTTTTAAGCCAAGAAATTTGGTTGTTGTTGTTGTTTCTAATAGTGATCTATTGTTAATTATTGCGCTAGAAATTTGCGACGTTGATTTTGGACAGGATTTATATTGAATTATGTTAGTTTTGTCACAATTTAATACTAATTTATTGACAGTCACATATTTTGAAGAGAATTTCCTCTGTTGAAGATTGGAATGTGTTGGAGTTGTTGGCTGTAATTACTATACTTGTGTAATCTGCAAATAATATGGGATGACCTACATCCTTTATAAGGGGGGCAAGATCATTTATAATCACTAGAACAAGTACGGGACCTAATATTGATCCTTGAGGAATTCCATTATTAATAGTTCCCCATGTCGATGTAGATTTCATAGTTGTATTGATTTCAACTTTCTGTTTCCTATCTATGAGATAAGAGTGAAAACATTGGTGTGCAACACCTTTAATTCCATAATAATCTAATTTATCTAGCAGCATTTTATGATTTATACAATCAAATGCTTTGGATAAATCACAGAAAATCCGTCAAACTTGTAATTTTTTATTAACTGCCTCCAGAATTTTGTCAGTTAATCTAAATGTTGCATTTTCTGTGCCTTTATTTTCCCTAAATCCAAATTGTTCTAGGACTAAAATGGTGTATCTTACTAGATGATGATATAATCATTTATACATTACTTTTTCAAAGATTTTGGAGAAGACTGGTAGAAGTGATATGGGTCTATAATTTTCTGGAGACGTTGTTTCTCCCTTTTTGAAGATAGGAATAACCACTGAATATTTTAATCTCTCAGGAAATATACCATTGAACATTGAATATTTACATAAATAACTTAATGGCCCAGCTATAATATGTGAACTCGCTTTTAATATTTTGCTTGTTATTTCATCATACCCTGTGGAGTTTTTTGACCTTAGATTTTTAATAATTGCAATTATTTCTTGTTTGTTTGTTGGAAATATTTGTATATTTGGGAATTTTGTCGGAAAATATTGTGTTAAAGAATCTAAACTGTTAGTTACATTATCTTGGGGGATGTTGAGGTTATCTGTTATTGTAAGAAAATATTTGTTAAATATGTTTGCAATTTCATTTGGGTCTGACGTTTTTGTATTGTTAGATATAAGGGTATAGTTTGTTACTTTACTTTTTGATCGTCCACTTTCGTTTTTAATTATGTTCCAAGTTGTTTTGATTTTATTATCAGAGCTTTGTATTGTTCTATTATAGTGTAATTCTTTAGCTTTTTGAATTAATTTGTGTAATATTTTTGAATAATTTTTATAGTTTTCTTTTAAGTCTGTATCATTACTATTTCTGCTCTGTATGTATAATGATCTCTTGGTTTTGCATGAGATTTTAATACCTTGTGTAATCCATCTATTGTTACACATTGTTTCATTTTTATACTTTACAGGAAAACTGAATTCAAAAATATTTAGAAATGTATTATGAAACTCGTTGAATTTACTGTTCATATCACTTTGACTGTATACTGATTCCCATGTTTCATTTTTAAGATTTATTTATTTCAAAATCATTTAATGATTCCCTGTTTATATTTCTGAATCTCACTTTAGTTGGTTTTTTTGATGATGTGTTAATATTTATACTTAGGAGTTGAGCATCGTGATCCGAAAGACCATTAATTATTGGGGTTGTTTGAGATATACCTATTTTTTCTTGTCCGATGAATATCTTGGCAGAGGTGCACGGATGCCAGGTTGGGGCGCGAGTTGAGAGGGGCAAAGAGGCACTCAAGCCAGTATAAATCATGACAGCTTTCAAATGGAAGAACGTTCTTGGTGTCAAATCGTTCATATAGGAACAGACTACAAGGACTATTGACAATTTAGTAATCAGAAGACCCGACAAGTTAATGATAATCGGCAGGGTAATTGTGTGACAGCAAAAAATCGGTGATATCGGGCTATACGAATCACAAAATATATATTCAACATTTTAGAAAACGTGTCTCTGTCGAGGAGAATCTAACGAGCCCAAATTCGCAAATGCTTAACGATGCAGGGGTTACAGAGAGGGAAAGAAAGAAGAGACCGCGCGGCGCTGAAGCAAGAGCATGGACAGAATTTCACTTTGTAACAGTCAACAAAACCAACTTCAACCTCACACTTGTGTTCTCATTTCACTACTAATACTAATCGCCTCTCGCGACTATTCACGAAATAAAGCTTGCGGCTGTGTCCTCGATACAGCCAACATCCAGGTTTTTTTTTTTTTTTTTTTTTTTTTTTTTTTCACGAGTTCCCAAAATTTTAATTTCAAAGCAGATTAAAAAATAATAATTTTCGCAAAAAGAAATAATAGACTAACTATTGTCTATTTGCGAAATAATAGGCCTATTTTCCATTCGAAACAAAAAAACAAACAACCAAACTTTTCGGAAATTGATACAAACTAGATCTATATGTCTACTACTGTATAATCCAAATTTCTAAATGATGACCATACACTATTAGTCCCCTTTTTGGGGGGAGCAGGGACGTGGTCTATTCTCACACGCTAGTCGCTCGGGTGTCCATTGTACTACCCGGGATGTGCATGCCCTAAGGCCCCCCGCGCTACAGACCCTCTGTGAACCGCCATCGAACTCCCCTACACCCCACATCATTCCTTTATCTTTCCACGTAGGTCTCTCTATGAGCTCTCTATTGCGGGCTCTCATTCCCGATCCTACGAGCTACCGTTAGCTACGAGCATAGTCTCCACGAGTTAAAAATGAAAGGTATTGTACCAAAGTTGGCGGAAAAAAGTACTAGATCTGGGAGAAAAGTACTAGAGTCATTTTTCTCCCAGTTTTAAGAATATTTTTTCCCTTATTTTTATATTATATAATATATGAATGTCTCGAATTTCTCTTTCCATTTATCCATAATTGCTTTACATGTTTTAGTTGGTTATTTAACGACGCTGTATCAAATACTAGGTTATTTAGGGTCAATGGGATTGGTGATTGTATTGTATTGTATATATTAACGTTCCATGGTATTTATACATGCTTACAGCTAGAATATGGAATAAGTCAAAAACTTAATACTATTATAAAATCTTAGGGTGCTATTCATAGACATTTCCCAACCCCGCGCTACGAGCGTGCTAAACAGGATTCGCGCATTCGATGTAGTCCCACATGATATACTGTTGGTTAAATTACACTCAACGGGGGTTGACTTCAGAGTATTCCAGTGGATCAAGGAATTTTTAACTTGTCGCACTCAGAGAGTACGGGTGGGGGAGGAATTATCGAGCCCAATAGAAATTAATTCCGGGGTCCCGCAGGGAAGTGTCTTGGGGCCCCTTCTATTCCTTGCTTTTGTAAATGATCTGCCAGTTAACATCTTGTCTAGGGTTCGATTATTCGCGGATGACTGTATCGTATATAGGGAAATAAAAAGTCATTATGATACTACTCTTCTTCAGAATGACCTAAATAGAATAAACGATTGGGCGATGGCCAACAAAATGAAAATAAATTCTCTAAAGAGCAAAGCCATTAGCTTTACAAGAAAAAGAAATAAAATAATGGCATCGTATACGTTAGGGAGTGAAACCATTCCGGAAGTTAAGAAATGTAAATACTTAGGAATAACATTTAGTAGCGATCTCGGCTGGGGGGAACACGTTACTGATACAACGGGAAAGGCATGGAGGGCGTTACACTTTGTGATGAGGGTACTAAGGAAAGACTCTGATAAATCCAAAGAGATTGCATATAAATCACTAGTTCGTCCAGTAATGGAATATGGTGCTGCATGTGGGATCCTTACAGATTAGAACATATAAAGACACTGTAAAAGATTAAAAAACGGGCTCTCAAGTGTTATCGTAATAATTCACCATTAAAATGGGACACACTCACGGACCGGAGAACGCGAATTCGATTATGCGCAGTGTTCAAAACATACAGAGGTGAGCCTGCCTGGAGAGAAATAAAAAATAGGTTGCAGCCGTCAAATTACTCTTCAAGGAACGACCAATCATATAAAATGAGGGAAAGAAGACAGAGGACGGACACTGGAAAGTTTTCTTTTCTCAATCGTACAGTCAGGGACTGGAATGCTTTACCTGCAGGCTTACTAAAGGCTTTACCAATAACCAAAAATGTATTTAAAAATAGCCTTAGGAACTTTACTAATAGACAGTAGGAACTATTTAAAGGGTGTAATTGATATCTTGTTATTTGAAGTGTTCTATCAGTGAGGAATGTTGTTGTGTCAGTGAAGTGTGTAGTGTCAGTGAAGTCTATTGTGTAAGTGAAGTGTGTTGGTTTCAGTGAAGTGGCTGTGCAAAGTATTTGAACAGTGAAATGGTTAGAAGTGTTAGTGAAATCAGGTAGAATCATTGCAGTGAGAGAGTTGACAGCGAAATAAGTGTAATGCCGAAAGGTACTTGTGTAGGTATGAACCTGTCACACTCATGGGTCTTAGTTCGAACTTAGGATTAAGGTATAAATTAGATTTACTTTAAATGTTATTTTAAGTTACCATGCTTCATTTAATTTAGGATGCTCCTTGTTACTATTCTTATTTTATTATTATTATTATTATTATTATTATTATTATTATTATTATTATTAATTATTGTTTGTATTAGTTGTGTTTATTATTAATTGTCATTATTGAGTGTAATTAGTTACCACTGGCACCGGGTATATACCCATTTGCAGTGTGAATAAATACATACACATGTTATATCACATCGCTGACACTGGTTAATGAATACGAAAAACGTTAGTTCGCTGATCATCCACCGAAAGCCCGAGCCAAAAATGTCTATGAATACGGCCCTTAATGTATAGTCACAGTCTAGATGAAATATATACAGACGAGATTTACAATATAGTCTACTACTACAACACATAGTTTTAGTATCAATTTCAGGAAGTGATACTGAATGTCATGAATTCACCTATAGAATAGAAGGCGTGAGAAATTAGGTACTTCTTTAATTTGGCCCTAAATAATATAATGTTTTGAATTTTATTCTTTATATAATAGAGAGGCTATTAAAAATTTTCACTGCCATATAACGCACTCCTTTTTGATAGCACGATAGACTTGCGATGGAGTATGAAAGTCATTTTTGACGTGTATTTATGCTATGAACTCTTGAATTAGTTACAAAGTTTTCACGATTACATACGAGGAAGATTATTAATGAAAAGCTATACTGACAAGCCCTGGGCATTATTTGTAGTTTTTTGAAAATACTCTTACACGATTTCCTAGATTTGGCACCTACTATTATTCTAATTACTCTTTTGTAAAAGAAATATATTGTTACCATCTGTGGAATTTCCCCAGAATATTATTCCAAAACGCATTACCGAGTGGAAGCATGCAAAGTATATTGTTTTTAATGAACTGATATTTACTATCTTTTGCATAGATCTAATAGCAAAACTAGCTGAATTTAGTTTGGGGGTAATTTCTTTAATATGATTTTTCCAATTTAACACATTATCGATTTTTAAGCCAAGAAATTTGGTTGTTGTTATTTCTAATGGGGATCTATTATTAATTATTGCGCTAGAAATTTGCGACGTTGAATTTGGACAGGATTTAAATTGAACTATGTTAGTTTTGTCACAATTTAATACTAATTTATTGACTGAGAACCAACAACATATTTTGAAGAGAATTCCCTCTGTTGAAGATTGAAATGTGTTGGAGTTATTGGCTGTAATTACTATACTTGTGTCATCTGCAAATAATATGGGATGACCTACATCTTTTATTAGGGGGGGGCAAGATCATTTATAAACACTAGAAAAAGTAGGGGACCTAATGTTGATCCTTGAGGAATTCAATTATTAATAGTTCCCCATGTCGATGTAAATTACATAGTTGTATTGATTTCAACTTTCTGTTTCCTATCTATGAGATATGAGTGAAAACATTGGTGTGCAACACCTTTAATTCCATAATAATCTAATTTATCTAGCAGCATTTTATGATTTATACAATCAAATGCTTTGGATAAATCACAGAAAATCCGTCAAACTTGTAATTTTTTTATTAACTGCCTCCAGAATTTTGTCAGTTAATCTAAATGTTGCATTTTCTATGCCTTTATTTTTCCTAAATCCAAATTGTTCTGGGATTAAAATGGTGTATCTTTCTAGATGATGATATAATCTTTTATACATTACTGTTTCAAAGAATTAGGAGAAGATTGGTAGAAGTGATATGGGTCTGTAATTTTCTGGAGACGTTGTTTCTCCCTTTTTGAAAATAGGAATAACCACTGAATATTTTAATCTCTCAGGAAATATACCATTGAACATTGAATAGTTACATAAATAACTTAATGGCCCAGCTATAATATGTGAACTCGCTTTTAATATTTTGCTTGTTATTTCATCATACCCTGAGGAGTTTTTTGACTTTAGATTTTTAATAATTGCAATAATTTCTTGTTTGTTTGTTGGAAATATTTGTATATTTGGGAATTTTGTCGGAAAATATTGTGTTAAAGAATCTAAACTGTTAGTTACATTATCTTGGGGGATGTTGAGGTTATCTGTTATTGTAAGAAAATATTTGTTAAATATGTTTGCAATTTCATTTGGGTCTGACGTTTTTGTATTGTTAGATATAAGGGTATAGTTTGTTACTTTACTTTTTGATCGTCCACTTTCGTTTTTAATTATGTTCCAAGTTGTTTTGATTTTATTATCAGAGCTTTGTATTGTTCTATTATAGTGTAATTCTTTAGCTTTTTGAATTAATTTGTGTAATATTTTTGAATAATTTTTATAGTTTTCTTTTAAGTTTGTATCATTACTATTTCTGCTCTGTATGTATAATGATCTCTTGGTTTTGCATGAGATTTTAATACCTTGTGTAATCCATCTATTGTTACACATTGTTTCATTTTTATACTTTACATGAAAACTGGTTTAAAAACTATTTAGAAATGTTTTATAAAATTCGTTGAATTTACTGTTCATATCACTTTGACTGTATACTGATTTCCAAGTTTCATTTTTAAGATTTATTTATTTCAAAATCATTATATTGATTCCTTGTTTATATTTCTGTATCTCACTTTAGTTGGTTTTTTTGATGATGTGTTAATATTTATACTTAGGAGTTGAGCATCGTGATCCGAATGACCATTAATTATTGGGTTTTTTTGAGATACACCTATTTTTTCTTTTCCGATGAATATGTTGTCTATTGCTGTAGCTGAATCCCCTTGTATTCTGGACGGAATGTTTACTGTGTAAATTAAATTGAAAGATGCTAGCAATGAATTTAGTTGATCTTTCCTATTGCTTTCTGTTAGATAATCGACATTGATGTCTCCGCAAATAATGCATTCACTATTCAATTTCTGTAAATATTCTAGTGTCTTTTCCAATAAATGAATAAAATTTTCGTAGTCTCCAGATGGTGCTCTATTTAGATATATTATAATGAAATTATATGTTTCATTTTCTAATTCAACAGCACAAATTTCTAAATCCCTGTCTTTGCAAAAACGTGATGGTGATATGTACGTATTTGGCGAGATTAGACCGAGAATTCGCCATAGATTACCTGACATTCGCCTTATGGTATCAGGCTAAGCGGGAATCGAACTGGCGCCGGAGTGTAACTGCTTTACATATACCGATACATTAGAAAACATAAAACACTAAAGGTAGTGGCTTTTCACAACTTCAGAATTTAGACTTTCAGCTGACTCCTTTAGTCGTCCACTCTGTATTATTCAGATATCGACACAAATTAAGTACAAATAAAATATATAATGTGGTAAACACTAAGCAGTAACTTATAACTGAATCTTAAATTTATATTTTCACCAATTATTTTATTAGTTAATTCTTTGTAAATCAGTCCACTACCCATATTTTTAAAATAGGTATATTTTAGGACGCTTTATCAACAGTAATGGTTATCTAGCTTCTGATTTAAACGAAGGTGATAAAGTAAACGAAATTAATCCAGGGTTTAGGGCCGAAGGTTACCCAACATTTGCTCTTGATGGGTTTAGTGGAAACCTCGGAAAAACCTCAACCAGGTACATGTTGAGAATTTGAATCTTAGCCTGCTCCTTTCACAGTCAGACATGCTAACCGTTACTCCACAGTGGTGGACTCTATCACTTTCACAAGTTTTGAGAGACTGATAATGGTAAAAGACAAAGAGACCAAGAATCCAGCCCTCAGATCTAAGACGCGATAATTGTACCACTGAATGTGGAAACTAATCACTGAACAATCAAGCGTCTGGCCTCACGTGATTGTTGGGATTTTCGATGTAGCGGTCCACACCTGTGGAGTAACGGTCAGCGCGTCTGGCCGGGAAACCAGGTGGCCCGGGTTCGAATCCCGGTCGATGCAAGTTACCTGGTTGAGGTTTTTTCCGGGGTTTTCCCTCAACCCAATATGAGCAAATGCTGAGTAATTTTCGGTGCTGGACCCCGGGCTCATTTCACCGGCATTGCCACCTTCATTTCATTCAGACGCTAAATAACCTAGATGTCGTAAATAACCCAATAAAAAAACTCGATGTTACGTACATCCTATTATAATCTCTGGTCGCGTGAAAACATTCACCCAGACATGTATAAAGGCATCTGAAGGCAAAATATTTAACGGTATTGTAAAAATAAGTAAAACCAAAAAAAGGTGCTAGGTTTTCTAGCCTTTGCCAAAAGGTTAAGAACACCCCTTCAAAATAGATATTTCACTTCTGTCCTTACACTTATGTTAAAACTTCTTATGTGTGTACAGAGATTAAAATTCTGTGAAAAATCAAGTTTTTTTTACTGCAAACTCAATCTATCTATCTTAAAAACTGTGGATTAGGTCCATATAACAATTTCATGTTATGAAATATTAGTGAAAAATCACATTTTGTTTAGGAAAATATTAATTACTCCAGAATGCGTAAACTTAAATTAATGAAATTTGAAATAGACTTGTATGCTATCTCTAGTAATACATCCACATCCTAATAATCTGCCACTTCACGTTCACACTCACTGAATTGCGACCCATTTTCAGTTTTTCAAGGAAGAAATATAACCTTCCCAAACTCCACAGCTGATCCTGGGTCTATTTCTCGCAAATTTCAAAGACAGGAGAATTTTAGAAAATGACAATTGTTCCTAAAAGGAGAAGGAGAAAAGTGTGGATTAGTGTGAACGAGCTGTCACAATTTTTAAAAACAAAAAGTAATAATTGCACAACCTTTCAGATATGTCTAACTCTATCCCAAAATTCACTGACCTAAGTAAATCCATTCTGAAGTAATTAATTTGTTCGTACAAAGATGTAATTTGTTAATAAGTTTTCATAACAGGAAAATTGCTATATAATCCACAGTTTGGAAGATAGAGAGATTGGCTTTGCAGTAAAAAACTTGATTTTTCACAGGCATTTGATCCCTGTCTAAACATTAGAGCGTTTCACATAAGTACTGTACAAGGCCAGACCATTCAGTATCCATAATTATTCGTAAAGTAGTTGTCCAATTATATTTAGTTTATAGAAATAATAATAATAATAATAATAATAATAATAATAATAATAATAATAATAATAATAATAATAATAATAATAATAAGCGTTTATACAAATATTACCGGTTGCTCTTCATGGTTGTGAAACTTGGACTCCCACTTTGAGAGAGGAACATAGGTTAAGGGTGTTTGAGAATAAGGTGCTTAGAAAAAAATATTTGGGGCTAAGATGGATGACGTTACAGGAGAATGGAGAAAGTTACATAAAACAGAACTGCACGCATTATATTCTTCACCTGACATAATTAAATCTAGACGTTTGAGATGGGTAGGGCATGTAGCACGTATGGACGAATCCAGAAATGCATATAGAGTGTTAATTGGGAGGCCTGAGGGAAAAAGACCTTTGGGGAGGCCGAGGCGTAGATGGGAAGATAATATTAAAATGGATTTGAGGGAGGTGGGATATGATGATAGAGACTTGATTAATCTTGCTCAGGATAGGGACCAATGGCGGGCTTATGTGAGGGCGGCAATAAACCTCCGGCTTCCTTAAAAGCCAATAAGTAAGTAAGTAAAAATATTCGTATGTCGCTTGACTTTTTCTTTCTTCATAACATGTTGACGCGAAATATTTTTGCGTAGAAGCCTCGATATTTTTTTCTCCTATCTCACTGAAATAATTAACAAAAGCACACGTTAAAACATTAGGAAAACTAATGCCAAGAAATGCAACGAGTTCAGGATTATCTGCCTGATATCACATTTGGCGAAGTTTCTCCTCCGAATACTAAAACGAAGTTTATATTCTAAGATACAAGAACTGTTGGAAGAAGAGCAATTTTACTTCAGGAAGGGAAAAGGCACGAGAGATTCAATTGGACTGCTATGGACAATCGGCGAAAGATAACTAGTAAACAATAAAAGGAGTGTAAATAATATTTGTGAACCTAGAAAAGGCGTTGGAGAGAGTGAATTGAAATAAACTGATGGGGATCCTAAAGAAAATAGGTGTTGTTTGGAAAAAGAGAAGACTATTCAGTAATCTTTATATGAAACAACGAGTCAAAGTCAGGATAGGAGAAGAAATGTCAGAAGAAAGTGAAATAGGAAGAGGAGTTAGTCAAGGATGATCTTTATTACCTACCCTGTTCAAGATCTACTTGGAGGATTTAGTAAAGAACTGTTTTCAGACATTGGAGGAGTGACAGTAGGAGGAAGAAGAATAAAGAGCATAAGATTTCCTGATGATATGGAGTTGTTAGCAGAAAAATAGACGACACTAAGAGATATGCTATTAGAGATAAATGACAGCTGCGAGCAGTATGGAATGAAAATAAATGCAAACAAGACGAAGACTATGGTCGTAGGAAGAGAAGTAAAGAAGGTTAACTTGCAAATTCTAAATGAGGCAGTAGAACAAGTGGACAGCTTCATATACTTGGGATGTAGGGGAGAGTTGGTCAAAACGGTATACTTAACACGGAATCTTGTATATTTCCTGTTGAAGTGATAGGAAACAATTCAATTTTTACTTATGAATCCACTATTCTATGTACTTTCATAATACATTTTGATTTTCACTTCTAATGATATAGCTAAAGTGGGAAAACAATTTTCTTGGAAAGTGCGCAAGTATCCCGTTTTGGCCGACTAGTTGGGTAAAACAGGATACTTATTTAAAATAAAGCAAATATTGTTAAGGAACTGAAAAAAATGTGTGTTTTTATTATAATGCATAATAAACACACAAAAAATGTTTTGCATCACCTGTCAACCAGAGTTTCAATGAAAGATAAAAAGAAGGAAAGCTAAGGAATGAAAATGTATTTATTTTTAACATTTGTTGACAAAAAATAACAGTTGTTGACAAAATTATAGCAATGGTGTGGATGGCCAAATAGAAATTGAGTATTGGCTGGAGAATCAAATCTCTATCCTAGCAACTTCAATAGAGAGTAGTGCTTCCTCTTGCATTGATAATGCTTGGACTCTTCGTGGCATACTGTCTACCACCACATTTATCAACTGTTGACCCATTCTGTCCCATTCTTCAACAGCAACTCTACATAGGTCTTCGATATTGCGTGAGGGGTCAGGGCGCGCAATAATGGCTCCCTTTAGTTGAACGCAGACATGCTCAATTGGATTCATGTCTGGAGAACATGTGGGCCATTCAAACCTGGCAATTCCTTCAAGATTATGAAAGTCATTGATAACAGCCGCACGATGGATTGTGGAATTATCGTCCATAAACATTAATCCTTTTGCTGATTAAACGGTGCTACTATGGCTTGAAGAATGTTGCCCCTATACTGTGGAGCCCTCAGAATTCCTTGGATAGACACCAATTTTGTCCGCGACCCCATATAATGCCACCCCAAAACATCAGTAACCCACTACCTTACTGCATTTGATTGTGGGGGGTGTCTGAGTCGTGCAACATTACCTGATTCTCTCCACACTCGTTGTCGATGATTATCTGGCACAAGGCATATTCGGCATTCGTCCGTGAATAGAACTTTGTGCCAGTTTTGTACAGTCCATTGGTGATGATTTCTTGCCCAGGTGTAACATGCCTAGGTGTAAGAGTGGGCCTTGCCATGGACGTCTGGAGTTAAGTCTGCTATCATGTAATCGGTTTCATACAGTTTGATTGGATACGCGTCTCCCTGTCGCAGTCTGAAAGTCATTGTTAATCATGCCAGCAGAATTCTCAGCGTTTCTCATGGCAATAATTCGCAGATATCGATCATCACATTCTGTTGTTGCCCGTAGACGACCACTACGAGGCAGGTCGTCGACAATACCTGGGTTTCGGAAGCGATTCCAGGTTCGTACCACATCACTCTGGTTCAATCCTAAGCGGCTCTCTACTTGCTTTATGACAGTCCTTCTTGACATGGAGAAACAATCCTTACACGGTTGAAGTTCGTAATTGACCGCCTTACTATTGTTCAACCTCTTTAGAATGAAATAAAACTGTTTTACCCTGGGTTATTCGCTGAGAGATGAGATTTCTTGCATTTCTGTTTACATCTGTTTACTTTTTCAGTCGGATTCTAGGATAGGCTTCTACTGTTTCTCAACATTGTTTACGTTTTTCAGACAGTTAAAAGGATACCCTTCAAATGTTTTTATATATATTTCTTGAAGTGGAGCGTAAATACCACTTCTACAGGTGATGCAAAACTTTTTTGATATATTAGTCATACTAAAATATGTATGTGGGCTTAAATGAAGAATATAAAATTATTATTCGTAAGGTCTATCCTGTTTGTTGACATTGATTCATAGTCCTAAAGCAGAATTTTTTCATTTACAAAAGTTACAGTAGAATTATTCGCAGTCTTCCGATTCTATACTACTGCACGCCTGATGAGTGCATTCTTGGCATTGAGTACACTTATTTCATCATCCCTCTTCAGATTTTGAATTACAGAATTCGTCGCTGTCTTCATCCTCTTCTTCCCAACCGCTGTCATTGTTGGTTGTCATAGCGAGAACATATTCAATTCAGAATTTAAAGTGAAATCCCATATATGCAATGCAAGTTGGATAAAACGGGATACTATCCCGTTTTGCCAAACCATAAGGTATCCTGTTTTGTCCGACTAGGAGTTGTAAAGAAAAACATGGCGTCACGACAAAACGGTAAAAGCTACAGGGGTTTTCTTTACAAAGAATTAAAGACTAATAATATTTTATTTATATAAGAGACTTACCTCTTCAACTCTGCAAATTTAATCCCAGAATGTGCCAATTAAAATCAGTTAGAACAATTTAGTTACGCAGCTGATTTTAAACTTTTCTCTACACAACAAAAATTAACGTGTTCGTTCTGCATGTGAGTACTGCATAATGTCCCCTTCTAGTCTAAGAACAAAGTCCTAGCATCATTCGGTAAGTTGCAGCACTTTCCAATGAAATAAGTCGGGTATCCCGTTTTATCATACCATCCTGTTTTATCCAACTCTCCCCTACTATAAGGAGTAACATGAGCTGCTGGCAGAAAGAAAAAAGGAGAAAAGCATATGCAAAGGAAGCTTTGAATAGAAAAAGGAGCATCATCTGCGGAACTCTGGAAAAATACTAAGGAAGAGACTAGTAAAGTTCTTTGTGTGAAATGTAGCATTCTATGGGACAGAAACATGGACATTAGGACGAAGTGAAGAGCAGCGATTATAAGCATTTGAAATGTGGATATGAAGGAGAATGGACCGTGTGAAACTGACTGACAGTATAAGAAACGAAACTGTATTGGAAATTGTGGGTGAAGAAAGAATAATGCTGAAACTGAGCAGGAAGAAGAAAAGGAATTGACTGAATCACTGGCTGAGATTAAACTAGGCTGCCTACTGAAAAATGCACTGGAAGGAATGGTGAAAGGGAGGAAAGTTCCGGTTAGAAATATAAGACGACATCAAGATATATGAGACCACCGGCGTAGCTCAGTCGACTAAGGCGCTTGCCTGCCAATCCGAAGTTGCGCTCGGGCGCGGGTTCGATTTCCACTTCGGCTGATTACGTTGTTGGGTTTCTTCCGAGGTTTTTCCCGATCATAAGGGAAATGTCAGGTAATCTATTTTGAATCCGCGGCCTCATCTCACTATATAGAATCTCGCTATCAGTAATCCCACGGAAACTAAATAACGTCGTAGTTGATAGAGCGTCGTTAAATAACCAAAAATGATATGTGGATCATATGCGGAGACAAAGAGGAGAGCAGAAAGTAGGAGGAACTGGAGAATACTTGGTTTGCAGTGAAAGACCTATCCTTGGGCAGAGCACTATGAATGAATGATATACAATCTCTGTACATCTGTTCAAAAACTAATATTTAAGTTTAAAAAAAAGCAGATGTGGTTTTGTCTGTGATTGTTGGTTTTCATTTGACGAATATTAAACACATCTTACACAGATTAGTGACTGTATGATAGAACGTCACTGATATTTTGGTTTGAAAAGTAGTTGTTGTTTTCTAATGGCAGGCATTTGACATTAAAGTCATTTGACCTCTTGCACTCCAATATTTTTCAAAGATGTTGTCATGGTTAACCACTGACGCACAGATTTTGAGATGTTCTGAATCCATTTCTTGATTTGAGTTGCACAATGGACAGTTAGGAGACTGATATATTCCAATTCTATGCAGATGCTTGGCCAAACAGTCATGGCCTGTTGCCAATCTAAATGCAGCTACAGATGATTTGCGTGGTAAATCGGGAATCAACTGTGGATTATGATGCAGAGAGTTTCATTTTTTCCCTTGAGATTGTGTTATCAAATTTTGTTTGTTGAAGTCTAAGTATGTAGATTTAATAAATCTTTTCACAGAGGAATACGTAGATTTAGTAACAGGTCTGTAAGTAGCAGTGCTGCCCTTCTTTGCTAAAGCATCCGCATTCTCGTTTCCCAGGATTCCACAATGGGATGGTATCCATTGGAATACAATTCTTTTATTGAGTGTTATTAGTTGAGAGAGCATTTTGTTTATTTCTGCTATTTGAGATGAAGGTGTGTGTCTAGAGACTATTGAAAGAATAGCTGCTTTGGTGTCTGACAATATAACTGCATTCCTAAATTTATTGATGTGGCAGAGAAGATTCCTGAGACTTTCACTTATTGCAGTGATTTCTCCATCAAAGCTTGTTGTTCCATATCCAATAGATCTATAAAGTGAGAAGAGACAGCACGTAACACCTGCACCTGGTGCAGGTGCAGGTGCAGGTGTTACGTGCTGTCTCTTCTCACTTTATAGATCTATTGGATATGGAACAACAAGCTTTGATGGAGAAATCACTGCAATAAGTGAAAGTCTCAGGAATCTTCTCTGCCACATCAATAAATTGTTCCCTGGAGATCAAGGATCCATCGGTGTATAGATGAAGCCAATTTTGTGGATGGAATAATGAAGATATCTACATTATTATCTGAAAGTATTTCGGCTAGTTCAGTCTTCTTAGCTAATGTTATACCACCAGCATTCCATTGTAAGATGTTTAGTTGATTCTGTACCATTAAAGTAGTCCCCGCCGGACTATTTTACCTCCGGATAATTTTACCTTAATGGTACTTATTTCATATTGGAGTGGTTAAATGGCAAGTTGTAGCCGATTTAAGTGAACACCATATTTTAATGTTTTGGTGGCTACTTCATTCACACACAACCCCCAGAATGTCTGGAGGACCACACCTGCTGTTGGTCGACGGGTCCATTGACCTTGTTGGGAGATCTTGTTGATCACCAGCTTTCCCTCCTTAAGCCACTGGAGGACGATTTTAGTGCCATAGCAGGTCAACACTAGGAACAGAAAAGTAGGAAGGGTAGGAAGGAAAGTGAAATGAACCCCTAGGCCTCGAATGCTCTAATACTGTCGGGGTCGAAGAAAGTAAGAGTTCAGTCAGAGGACTGGATAGGAAAGGGTAAAGAGAGAATTAGGTATTGAATAGAGGAAAATTATACCAAATTCGGTCATTAACTCATCAAGCTGACCAGTGCTAATGGATGAGTAGCCCCTCCCTTTAGTTTAGCTTGTAAAATTATGCTTACTAACAGCTGCACCACGGGAAGGTAGGGATGGGACATTGGGTATTTGTCCAGGTTGGTTCCTTAAAGCCTTCAATGGGAAGGATTAATGGCTCTCCCCCCTGTATTCGACAAATACCGTTTTGCAACCTGGTTTGAAAAGTACACCAGTGTTTATAGCAGATTTCACAGAAAAGAGTGAAAGGGAGGGTGATTGACATAGGGCGAAACGAAATTCTACACGTAAATGTAATTGACTATTATTTCAAAACGTTTATTTTGCTTTACACATTCAAATGCTCAGTTTTCATCACGTTCATGGACAGAAATATTGTTAATATCTCTCGTATTATTTCTTCACATTACTTATTAAGAGATACAATCCACGATGTACAGTCAGTTGTTTACACCTACATTTCGTGTGAGCCTTTTAGTTCGTCTTCCTTTCCTGAAGATAAACGTCGCTAGAATATTGAAAAGAGGAGTAGAAATAATTATATAAAGAAATTGTGGCTCAGTCGGTTAAGACACTTGCCTGCCGGGCTGAAGTTGCGTTCGGGCGCGGGTTCGATCCCCGCTTGGGCTGATTACCTGAATTGGTTTTTCCGAGGTTTTCCCCAAACGGAATGTGAATGCAAGGTAATCTATGGCGAATCCTCGGCCTCATCTCGCCAAATATCATCTCGCTAACATCAATCTCACCGACGCTAAATAACTTAGTAGTTGATACAGCGTCCTTAAATAACCAACTAAAAAATCTAAAGAAATCGTTTGTTTAATCAACACAATTTTTTATTGTAAGCGTCATTCAACAACAAAAAGAAAAAAAAAACATCGCAAAGTTTTAGGGGAGAGTCGGGTAGTATCGGACATCGGGTAGTATCGGACAGTGCGTTTCTTTCATCTACCACCATAT
The DNA here is from genome assembly GCF_040183065.1 of Periplaneta americana. NCBI lineage: Eukaryota > Metazoa > Arthropoda > Insecta > Blattodea > Blattidae > Periplaneta > Periplaneta americana. Next base: position 97,175,449 of record NC_091123.1, read on the forward strand.
GTAGTACCTGAATGACATGGTTACGTTTCTCTATGTGACATCACAGAAACGTAATCATGTCAATCAGGTACTATCATCGTGTGGTAGATGAAAGAAACTCACTGTCCGATATTACCCGATGTCCGATACTACCCAACTCTCCCCTACACCGATTTGAAGTGTAGTGCAGAACTCGAATAACACTTCACAAAATTTTCCAATGTATAATTATGTTTCATGTGTGTCATTCCGGATAACTTTGTCCATACACGTTCATAGAGTACCGAACATAAAGAACTACACAAATATAATACTAGCTTTTTTATATTTTTACACATTTGTTTAGTCAACTATTCGAAGACATAAGTGACACCAATAAGGCAACAATCATGAAGCAACTAAGACAGGAGATAGTGGGTAGTGTGATCAGTTCTTTTCCCTCCATTGCACATTCGCTGACTAATAATATATTTTAATAATAATAATACTAATACTAATAATAATAATACTAATAATAATACTTATTTACTTACTTACTTACTTACAAATGGCTTTTAAGGAACCCGAAGGTTCATTGCCGCCCTCACATAAGCCCGCCAGCGGTCCCTATCCAGTCTCTATCATCATACTCCACCTCCCTCAAAGCCATTTTAATATTATCCTCCCATCTACGTCTCGGCCTCCCTAAAAGGTCTTTTTCCCTCCGGTCTCCCAACTTACACTCTATATGCATTTCTGGATTCGCCCATACGTGCTACATGCCGTGCCCATCTCAAACGTCTGGATTTAATGTTCCTAATTATGTCAGGTGAAGAATACAATGCGTGCAGTTCTGTGTTGTGTAACTTTCTCCATTCTCCTGTAACTTCATCCCGATTAGCCCCAAATATTTTCCTAAGCACCTTATTCTCAAACACCCTTAACCTATGTTCCTCTCTCATAGTGAGAGTCCAAGTTTCATAACCATACAGAAGAACCGGTAATATAACTGTTTTATAAATTCTAACTTTCAGATTTTTGGACAGCAGACTGGATGATAAGAGCTTCTCAACCGAATAATAACAGGCATTTCCCGTATTTATTCTGCGTTTAATTTCCTCCCGACTGTCGTTTATAATTGTTACTGTTGCTCCAAGATATTTGAATTTTTCCACCTCTTCGAAGGATAAATCTCCAATTTTTATATTTCCATTTCGTACAATATTCTGGACACGATACATAATCATATACTTTGTCTTTTCGGGATTTACTTCCAAACCGATCGATCTACTTGCTTCAAGTAAAATTTCCGTCTTTCCCTAATCGTTTGTGTATTTTCTCCTAACATATTCACGTCATCCGCATAGACAAGAAGCTGATGTAACCCGTTCAATTCCAAACCCTGCCTGTTATCCTGAACTTTCCTAATGGCATATTCTAAAGCGAAGTTAAAAAGTAAAGGTGATAGTGCATCTCCCTGCTTTAGCCCGCAGTGAATTGGAAAAGCATCAGATAGAATCTGACCTATACGGACTCTGCTGTATGTTTCACTGAGACACATTTTAATTAATCGAACTAGTTTCTTGGGAATACCAAATTCAATAAGAATATCATATAATACTTCCCTCTTAACCGAGTCATATGCCTTTTTGAAATCTATGAATAACTGATGTACTGTACCCTTATACTCCCATTTTTTCTCCATTATCTGTCGAATACAAAAAATCTTATCAATAGTCGATCTATTACGCCGAAAACCACACTGATGATCCCCAATAATTTCATCTACGTACGGAGTTAATCTTCTCAAAAGAATATTGGACAAAATTTTGTACGACGTCAACAAAAGTGATATTCCTCGAAAGTTACCACAGTTGGTTTTGTCCCCACGGCATGGCGCGTCCTCAGGTTGCGGATAGAGGAGACGGCCTCCAGATATGGAGGGTAGCTGCGAATATATTGAATAAGCAGTCGTGGACAACCGATAAGAGGTGGTCCTCCAGCTTGGGGGTTGGGCGAAGGGCTAACAACCCATCACCGTAAAAAAACAGCTTGTTACGTATCCTTATAATAAGCCTCCCCTAATAATAATAATAATAATAATAATAATAATAATAATAATAATAATAATAATAATAATATAAGCCGTAGATCCCCAGTGGAGCAAGGCCTCCTGCTTGAGCAGGGGTGGCTCGAGTCTTGACCATCAGAAGAGTCGACCTGATGGTCTGTATTTACATTCCTAGTTTTATTGTCCACAATTACACTCGCACTGGTTGTTGCTGCCGTTCGAAGTTAGTTGACTGCGTCCTTCCACAGTGTTCTTTACTCAGACTAAAATACAATACGTGATACCAGTAAGCAACCAAAATCTTCAAATTTATTTGACGTATGCATTTCATACTCGGGACTATTTTTTTATATCCATTGAGTTACAGTTTAGATAAGACTATCGTTTTGAGCAATGTAGACAAACATTTCTTTCATGTGGATTTTAAAATTTTAATTCATTACAAACTATATTTTGTGCTTTATACTGAAAATGCAGTATTCTGTACATTTTACTTCACAGTTTTGTGATATTTCTAGTTATTACATTTTTTAAGGTTTAATTTCTTTATTATTTACAGTAAACAAATTAATTATTGTTGATATTCTTATAATTTTTGTGCTTGTCCTATTATTATTATTATTCTTATTATTATTATTATTATTATTATTATTATCACTTGTGATTCAAATGTAATGTTTATTAAATAACTAATCATTGAAAATAGGGTATTACCCATATTAACATAGATTTTTTAAAATTATTAGGATACAATTCTATTGTTACATATTGTTAATTTTTTCTTTTATTAAAGCTATGTATCAAATCTATTTAATTATCTAATCCCTCACAAGGTTCTTTAATTCCTGTTTCTTATCTTGGATAACCAAGTTTTTTGAGGCAATAGACTACATTATTAGAGGTACATGTAATCCTCATTTTATTCAACATATAATGCTTACAATATTAATGAAGCTTTTGCTTAACCTTCTCAATATATTATTCTTTTTATAACATTTGTGTCAAATGAACCACTTACAAATTTTATTCTCTCATAAAGACAAAACAATAAACATTTTTAAAAACATCTTAAAGGATAACCTTAGTAATTCACTCCAATCATACTACTTCCTTTAGACATGCATCCTGATAGCGCTGTATTTTCAAAATTGTCTCATAATAATCTCTCTCTATTATCTAACATTATTTGAAACATATTGAAATTCTATGTAATATTTTAGCTTAATTCTGCTACACAGTTTGTATTTCATTGTTTAATTAATAGTTCATAGTATTTTGCTGTTTAATTCATAAATAACTCTTGTATAATGTAACTCTTATCTAAATCAAATTATTGAATTCTTTGTAACTTTTAAGTTCATACATATGTATGCATACCCTTTGCTGGTTGAGTGGAAGAGAAGGCCTTACGGCCTTAACTCTACCAGATAAAATAAATTATTATTATTATTATTATTATTATTATTATTATTATTATTATTATTAAAGAGTATGTTCAAACTAAGAAAATATCGTGTAATAATGCTACCATAATATTCCATACTTTCATTCGTACCATCTTGAAATACTTATGGTGGAATATACAATTCCAAGAACTTGATCCCATGTGTGCATTTACGGTGCCTGAATAGAGCAAGTCAATATAATAAAAGAAATCCCTAGTAAAATTTGGTGTTTTCGTTTACTTGAAAAGCCTTTTCGTGAAGAGGATAATAAAGCCCTCTGAGCGTCGAGTTTCAAGTTTCCAGTAAATCTGGCAGTGGGGAGAGAAATTTTATCTCAGTCCAGAAGCGTTGACAGGAGTTGGAAGGGAGAAGAGCAATACTACGTCTAGGCGTCGACGGCACAAGGAGAGACAAAGAAGATTCGGAGAGCGTGAAGCGTTTGGGTCGAGGTTTGGCTTTAACTTTGTGAATATCATGATGTGGCTGGCTCTGAAGGAGCGATATTAGAATTTTAATATGCCTCTCTAATCCAGACCTGAGGTTGATCACTTGGCTTAATAATAGTTTTTCCTTTCTCACTTCCTTTCTTTTAGGCTTCGAGAACGTTACTGTGATTACACCTTCATTGGTTAATGGTTGAGAAACTCCTGCCTCAGATAAATTGGAAATAACAGCATGACATTTAAAAACTAACAATAATAGTTCCATGTAAATTAACTATACTCTGGCTGAATGGAGTTTTGCGGAGAAAAATTTTCGAATGCTATTTTCACCGAGTGAAGAAATAAATTCGTTGGTCCCAACTAGTATATTAAGCGAACGTGAGAAAGTTAAAGTACGTTTAGCTGTAAAATCAGACTTTGAGATTATTAATAGTAATCTCACTAGAGGTTTTGATTTATCTTGCGAAAATCAAAACTCAAGTGGGATTTAATTGACTACTACACGATTAGAAAAATATTTAATAATATGAAGGTGCCAACTGTACAATCTTCATTGAACTCTGTGGAAGATTAGTAGTCAAGAAGGCTGTGTTGATTCAGTTTCATTTTTATTAAAACAGTTGCATTCCATGCACTGTATAGTAAACAATATCTGATACGTTACTATCCATAATCTCGTACAGCAGAAGCTATAACATAACCTAAATAATATAAATTATAGAACAGTTTTAAAAGGTACAATAATTATTGAAATAATAATAATAATAATAATAATAATAATAATAATAATAATAATAATAATAATAATAATAATAATAATAATAATAATAACTCTATTTATACTGGCACTGGCAGAGCTAAGGCCTTATGGCTTTCTCTTACACTCTATCAGGTCACAAAGTATAGAAGCAGTTAAAATTTAACAAAAAGTTAAAGAACAGAATACTAACATATTACAAATAATAATAATAATAATAATAATAATAATAATAAAATCGACACTAAACAACATGAAAATAATACAATAATAAAAAAGAAAGTAAAATACATTGGAATATAGTAAAAGCAACTCATTTAGTACAAATGGTTAATATGGAAAACGTAAGGTAGAATATAACAAAATGGAATGTAATAAAATAATAATAAAAAAGAACAGAAATACGAAATACAATGTTGACAAACAAAGAAACAAATGTTAGGAAGGTGATAAAACAAACAAATGCTAGGGACGTGATAAAAACTAATGCTACGAAAGTGATACAAATTATAATATGAGCAACTGTGAATGGCTGAAACGCGTTGCTCCTTGCCGTTTTATTGGTCAAAAGAAGTATGACGTAGTAAATGTGTAATAGGCAGAGCAACGTATCTTCACATCGGAATATGTATGATAAGACTTTCTTGTGTTAAATTCTAACGTACATTGTTTACATGTTTCGAACTTGTATGGGTCATCCTCAGAACTGGTCGTTGTTGGTCTTGGCGCCTCTTGCTTTGTTTCCTGTGAGAGTGTGTTCGTGTGGTGTAATGTAGAGTCAAACAAGAGGCAAGACCAACAACAACCAGTTCTGAGGATGACCTATAAAATGTCGAAATATGTAAACAAGGTACGTTAGAATTTAACACAAGAAAGTCTTATCATACAGATTCCGAAGTGATACAATGTTAAAAGTTGTGTAATCAAGATGTATAACTTCACAGCGTATGTCATATTGAAAATATAGCTCTCGTATGCTTTTGTTTATACAGAGTGTTTCAAAAATAAGGGGCATAATTTCAGGTATGTATTTCCCACATGTAGACAATCTAATAGTTCATTACAACATGTGTCCGGAAATGCTTTATTTCCGAGTTATGGCCTTCACAACATTGAAATTCACCGAAACGTTTTTCTTTCCGCAGGTCGTTGCTGTCAAAGGAGACATTAAGAGGGCACTCTGACAGTTCATTCCGAGGCGAAGGTTACATTCAGTGTTGTGTAAGCGTTAGACTATGCGACATGTATTCACATCAGCAGAGATACACTTCATGTACGGTAAGGCGGAGGCAATGCTGCGCTGGCTCGTCGTTTGTACCAGGAGAGGTACCCACAGCGACAATGCCCAGATCGGAAGATATTTGTACGTCTCCATTACCGTCTGTGCGAGTATGGAAAATTTAACTCTCCTGGTTTCGGAAGGGGACGACCAAGATCTACAACTCCAGAAGTACAGAAGGAGATTCTGGAGGCTGTGAACATGACTCATTCTATCAGCACACGAAGGGTAGCGTTGCAAGTCAATATTCCTCATACGACTGTCTGGAGACTGTTGAAAGGTATCAATTGTATCCTTATCATTTGCTACGTGTACAGGCCCTGTCACCAGCAGATTACCCTGCACGAGTTAGGTTCTGTCAGTAGTTCTTGCAGCAGTGTGGTGTAAATCCGAACTTTTCTGCCTTAGTATTATTTACAGATGAAGCACAGTTTACACGAGATGGCATAACAAATTTCCACAATCAGCATATATGGGCGTATGAAAACCCACGTGCAACTGTTCCATCTCATCACCAGGTGCGGTTCTCCCTCAACATGTGGGCCGGTATCATTGGTGATCGATTAGTTGGACCCCATGTACTTGTAAACAGACTTACGGGGCAGGCGTACACAAACTTCCTGGAAAACACCATACCTCATGTTTTAGAAGACACTCCACTGATCAATCGTCAACACATTCACTTCTTGCATGATGGCGCTCCTGCACACTTCAGTCGTACGGCTCGCCGGTACTTGGATCGAAGGTTTCCTGATCGATGGATAGGTAGAGGTGGCCCAATAGCTTGGCCTCCACGCTCACCTGATCTGAACCCTCTCGATTTCTACTTGTGGGGCCATTTAAAATCATTGGTTTATTCTTCTCCGGTGCCTGATTTGGAATCCCTTCGGAATCAAATTGTGGCATGTTCTGAGGACATACGCAATACTCCTGAAGTTTGGGATCGTGTTCGCAGGTCAATGAGACATCGATGTGAAGTCTGTATTCAAGCAGGAAGTGGACATTTTGAACATCTTCTGTAATGACAACGACCTGCGGAAAGAAAAACGTTCCGGTGAATTTCAATGTTGTGAAGGCCATAACTCGGAAATGAAGCATTTCCGGACACATGTTGTAATGAACTATTTTGATTGTCTACATGTGGGAAATACATATCTGAAATTATGCCCCGTATTTTTGAAACACCTGTATATCCGTCCACTGCACTGTCTGATAGTCTCTTCAGTGATTTCTTTTAGACTTTTGGAGGAATTCGGTACTAATGTGTCAATTCATCCGGCACTGACAAGTGTGAGATAACGTAATTTTGAATATAATAGTAATAATAATAATAATAATAATAATAATAATAATAATAATAATAATAATAATAATAATAATTGGTATTCATTTCAAATCAAAGAGATGCAATTGCTGTTTTACTCGCTACGGAATCACACGGATATCTTCGTCATTATCCTTTATATAACGCAGCACATACAACCAAACTATAAGATACAGATCGTATCGAAGATAATAGGCCTATTATTTCCTACGGAAAATTAATCACAATATATGGACATTATTTCTAATTCAGTTACGGTTTAGACGTATATTCTAAACTCTGGAATTACTGAATAAAATTAACATTTACTATATATTAGAATTTTTAAGACGTTATGATTTTGATAAGACAGATAATATAAGCAAGTAAATCATGGATCTTTCTGTGGCTTATCTATTTCAAAGTGTTTCCTTTTAACTTTTTATATAGACAAATGTTTTCACTCTTATTCGAGCACCTTCAGGTATAGAGTTTCATTTTGAAAGAGGTTAAGAGGCACTAATAACACGAGAATAACAATTATGCTGCTATTGCATTATACATTAGGCATAATTTACGTGACGTATTGTCCATTTTGGAAAATGAAGTTAAGAATGCAATATGCATTACTTTATGTCAAACAATATTAATCTAAGCATATACAAGTTAAAAAACAAGGTTAAAATATCCTTAAATTGTTGGCTTATGAATATGTTATTTAGTAAACTGTCTGAAGACATGTATGAACCTTCAAGTAATATCAAGAAGGCGGGAGGAAAGTAGGCCAGAGGATAAAGGAGTAGGATGCCCACTGGCCGGCTCCTTTCCCCCTACTTATAAATATGAATATTTTTTGTAGGTTATTTTACGACATTTTATCAACATCTTAGATTATTTAGCAACTGAATGAGATGAAGGTGATAATGCCGGTGAAATGAGTCCGGGGTCTAGCACCGAAAGTTACCCAGCATTTGCTCATATGGGTTGAGGGAAAACTCCGGAAAAAACCTCAACCAGGCAACTTTCCCCGACCGGGAATCCAATCCGGGCCACCTGGTTTCGCGGCCAGACACGCTAACCGTTACTCCACAGGTGTGGACACTTATGAATATGTACCCTTTAAAATGATAACTTATTTCAGTAGAAGTATTACAAGTACATGAAGGATGAACAGTAAGAAGTATCATTAATTTGAGACGGTTATTTTTTTAGATATTTCAAACAAAGAAGCTTAACACAATTTTGCTCGTTTTTTGCTTCCTTTTCGAGATAATAATTGTTTTATATAAAACACTTCATAGCATATTTTGAGAAAGACATTGATTTAATTCCCAATGTGGGCAGTCAATTTAAGAAACCAGTGTATTATGATAATAAATTACTTTAAAAAATTAGTTTAGTCCATTAAATTTGCAGAAATTTAATCCGAACATTTTAAAATTGCTTTTCAGAGCGAAATGTGGCATTTGTTCAGATCAAATGTCTGCACATTAGAAGGACAAAACTAAAATTCTTTCAATAACACTGGTCAACAATGATTTTGTTAAATAAATAATTTCGGGTGTTTCTTATGTATTGCCATCTGCTGATTCCAAACATCAAGTCAGAAATTTTCCATCACCCACCATTTTTTTTTATTTTGAAAATAAATTTGTTGCTGTTTATTAGCATTTGTGGTGTATAACATGCTGATTAGAAGGCGTATTTTATATTTATATTTCATTACATTGTGTCAACAATTGACTTGTAACTTTTGGTATTGTTGCCTGTGAATTCACGAATAACAATAATGACATTTCCCTCACAAAACTGTGATTTTAAGGAAAATTTCCCAGATGAATAGAAGCTTTCTTTAAAGAAAGAAGCTAATCCTGTGCTTTCTTCCGTTGTCAATTGAATTGTGATAGAAGTATATAATACCGTACCTAATAGTGCATTGGAAGGAGCAATACATAAGTGTATAATGTATAAGAAACAGTCTTGAATGTGTCTTATAGATAGAAACAACTTCTGTTAATTATATGGTGAGCTAACTTTAAAATGGCAGAGGCCAAATTTTACTCTTATAGTTAGAAGAGCTTATGACTGTTATTTTAAGAACAAAATAAACCAGAACAAGACATGGGCCCCAGAAATCTGTTGTGCTAAATGTGTAACACTATTAACTGTCTGGTTAAAAGGATCCCGTCATATGCCTTTTGTAGTCCCTATGATATGGTGCGAACCTAAGGATCATTTGAGAGACTGCTACTTCTGCTTAACAAATATATCTGGAATAAATTCGAAGTTCAGACGCTGTTAAATATCAATATTTAGTTTCTGCAATTCGGTAGGTGCTTCATAGGCCAGGACTTCCCATACCAACTCCACCAGATGACATAACATTGACTGAAGTAATTCAAAGTGTTCCTGATGTTCAAACTGAATTACAAAATGATCCTGATTTTGTGGAAGATGATACTATAAATGAACCTCACTTTCTAACACAGGAGGATTTAAATGATTAGGTTCAGGATCTTGGTTTAAGTAAAAGCAAGCAGAATTACTCGCCTCAAGATTGAAAGGCTGGAAGCTGCTGCAGGTAACACCAAAGTAAGTTTCTTCCGCCAACACCAAAAGGAATTTGAGCATTTGTTTTCTAAAGAGGAGGACCTAGTTTTCTGCAATGATGTTGAGAATTTGTTCGAGTCACTGGGTGTTGAGCATAAACCTGAGGATTGGCGTTTGTTCATAGACTCCTCGAAAACAAGTTTGGAAGGAGTATTACTACATAATGGAAACAAATATCCATCCATTCCTTTAGCCCATGCAGTTGGTATGAAGGGAAATTATGAGAATATGAACTTCTTACTAACGACTATCAAGTGTGACAATTTTTCTTGGCAGATATGTGGAGATTTGAAAGTAATAGCTATCTTACTTGGGTTACAGCTGGCTATACTAAATTTTGCTGCTTCTTGTGCAAGTTGGATAGCAGAGTTAAAAGTTATCTTTTTATAAAAACAATTGGCCAAAGAGAAAATCACTTTAATCCAGGACAAAATAATGTTCTTCACCAACCACTTGTAAGTTCTGAAAAAATCTTATTGCCTCCACTGCATACCAAATTAGGCTTGATTAAGAATTTTGTGAAAGCAATGGATCGTGATGGTAGTCCATTTATCTTTCTGAAAAATAAATTCCCAAGAGTCAGTGAAGCTAAACTAAAAGAAGAAATATTTGTTGACCTCAAATGAAGGAACTGATGAAAGATACGCAATTTGAAAACCAGTTAAATATGCAAGAAGCAGCTCCATGGATGCATTTCAAAAATGTTGTCACAAACTTTTTAGTAAACTTCAGTTCTGAGAACTACAGAGAACTTGTCAGTGAGATGATTGAGAACTACAAGATCATGGGATGTAATATGTTTAAAAAACACACTTTCTACATCCCATCTCGATTTATTTCCTGAAAACCTAAGGCTGTGAGCGACGAACACGGGGAGCGTTTCCACTAGGACATCGTGGAAGTGGAAAGGCGCTATCAGGGTAAATGTTGTCCAAATATGTTGGCAGACTATTGTTGGATACTGAAAATAGATGTTCCTCAAGGAAAGTGCAGCCGAAAATATGATTCACATATATTTTAGGTCAATAAATGTAATTTCAGCTAAGATATCGTAATATTATAATGTATAGACACGAAAAATATGTTTCATGTGATTACTCTAAAACCCTGGGTGATGGAAAAGTTCTGTAAAAAGATTTGAAATCAGCACAAAAAAGTTACTTAGAATCACCCATTGTTTCCCTTTAACAGACAAAAGTTTAAATTTTGTTGACCAGTGTAATTTATTAACATAACACACTGCTCTCTTAAACTGACTGCGCATATTGGGAATTGATTCAGTAATTCACCCAAAATACGGTATGAAATATTTCATATAGAATAATTTTTTTCTCAAACAGGAAGCAAAAATGAGCAAAATTGTATTAAACAATTTGTTTTAAATAACTCAAAGAATAACCCCTTGAAATTAATGTCAGTACTTACGGTTCAGTCTATAGTCTGTACGCATTGCTTTTGTCAATGTTAAAAACTTTGTACGTATTAGTTTACGTGTTAAAATCTAATTCTAAAATGTTGAATTCTGATACAATTGTTACATAGTGAACTATAATTACTGTTACGTTTTAGAATTTGATTTTAACACCTATACAAATACTACAATGTAAGTTATAATAAAGGTCACATATTCATAAGCCAACATTTTAAAGATAGTTTAACCTTGATTTTTAACTTGTATACGCTTAGATTAATGCTGTCTGACATAAAGTAATGCATATTGTATTCTTAACTTCCTTTTTCACAATGGAAAATATTGTTTCATGATCAAACTTCAGACCGGAAGATGATCGAATAAAAAGTTAAAATAAAACACTGTGAAATAGAAAAGCCACAGACGGAATCATCATTTACTTGTTTATCTGTATTAGAAGCCAATCAATCAACCAACCAACAACAAATCGGGCAAACGTCCGTGATCCATACACGACATTAGCCTGCACGCACCGTGATTAGTGACCTAACTACAGCGTACAACATTTTTTATGTTTCAAAATCATGTATTAAAAATTATATCTGTAAGTCATTTCTTGTGTTATCTATTTACTATTGTTTATTGCTTCTAAATCATGTATTTGATTTGTAATCAATATGTAACTGTCATTTCTGTATTACTTCTTTATTAGTGTGTATTGTTATTATGTTATGTATTTAATTTTTAACTAAGTCAATTTTTGTGAATTATCTCTTTATTGTTGTGTATTGTGTCAAATCATGTATTTCATTTGCAAACTCTTTGTATCATTTTTGCATTATCTCTATACTAACGTTCATCATTTATAAATTTGCAGGGGAGGTATCATGTGATCAGTTCAATGATCCCGTTATAGTTGCTTTTTGTAACCAGATTTCGCTACCACACGTAGCTCCCCAAATTCACTACAATATTGGGTAGGCACCAGTCCCACACACTGGTCGAAATTTAATGAGAAATTCCATCCCCATGAGAAGTCAAACCTGCGCGCATTCCGTAAAGCGAGTCCTAGGCATGATGTCTTAGACAACGGCGCTACGGCGCGCGACAGTATCGACACTATGAAATATATTAATTTGGGCAAAGAAACAAATTCATTCCTCTTAGAAGAACTCTTCAGATCTTCTGGAAAATTTATAATAGAGGATGTGGTTTGAAGAGTTAAACGCTGAACTTGTAACAAGCACCTACGCTCCATTGTATTGCTATCAACATTAAATTTTGACATGGCAGAAAAAAATTTGCTCTGTTGTGCAGTTTTCTTAATTGGATTTTGAAGTGGAATTGAAAAATTGAGCTTTCTCCTAATTGAATTTTGAGAGGGTGAAGAATCTACGGTCAATTGTGCTGCTTTCTTAATACGAGTACATGAGAAATAAGTGACCGTCTGAATTAAATTTTCAGGTGGTCGAGAAATGTCTGATATACCATGTTGTTTCCTCAATAATTTAAGTTCAACTTAAGAGAGTAGTTACCGGCCCATTGCGCTGCATTTTAACTTGGAAGAGTAGTTACCGGCCGATTGGCCTGCTTTCTCAATAATTGAATTTTAACTTGGGAAAATAGTTACCGGCCCATTGCGCTGCTTTCTCAATAATTGCATTTTTAACTTTGGAAACTAGTTACTGGCCCATTGCATTGCTTTCTCAATAATTTAATTTTTAACTTGGGAAAGTAGTTACCGACCCTTTGCGTTGCTTTTTCAATAATTTAATTTTAACTTGGGAGAATAGTTGCCGGTACATTGTGCTGCTTTCCCAGTAATTGAATTTTAATATGGAAGAGTAGTTACCGACTCATTGAGCTGCTATCTCAATAAATGAATTTTAACTTGGGAGAGTAGTTCCGGCCCATTGCGTTGCTTTCTCAATAATTGAATTTTTAACTTGAGAAAGTAGTTACGGGTCCATTGCGCTGCTTTTTCAGTAATTGAATTTTAACATGGGAGAGTAGTTACCAGTGCATTGCGCTGCTTTCTCAGTAATTGAATTTTAACATGGGAGAGTAGTTACCGACCCATTGCGCTGATTTCTCAATAATAGAATTTTAACTCAGGAAAGTAGTTATCGGCCTATTGCGCTGCTTTCTCAATAATTGTATTTTTAACTTGTGAAAGTAGTTACCGGCCCATTGCGCCACTTTCTCAGTAATTGAATTTTAACTTGGGAGAACAGTTGTTGGACAGTTATCTTGCTTTCTCAATAATTTAATTTTGCCGGCCCATTTCAATAATTCAATTTTAATGTATGTTAGAAGCGCCCGGGCTATTGCGTTTTTTCTCGAGAATTGCATTTTGACGTGGAGGGGAGTTGCTAGTTCATTGTGATGCTTTCTCAATAATTGGTTTTTTGTGCTAGAAGCTTCCGGCCAATTGGGTTGTTTTCTCGATAATTACATTCTGGAATGGAGAGAAGTAGCTGACCCATTTCATTGCTTTCTCAATAACTGAATCATGATGTGTGCTAGAAGCGTTCGGCCGATTATGCTGCTTTCTCAATAATTGAAGCTTGATGTTGGTGAGAAGTGTCTATTCCATTGTATTGCATTCTCAATAATTGAATTTTAATGTGAGAGGGAATTTGCCAGACTGTTATACTGCCTTCTCAATAATTGAATTTGGACTTGGGAGAGAAGTTAGAAGTTGCCGTCGCATTGTGTTGCTTTCCCAATAATTAAATTTTGACGTGATCTGCAAGCTTCCGGCCCATTGTGTTGCTCTCTCAATAATTGAATTTCGATGTGTGCTAGAAGCGTCCGGCGCATTGTGCTGCTTTTTCAATGATAGAATTTTTGACTTACGGAGAAGTGGGAAGTTCCCGACCCATTGTGCTGCTGTCTCAATAATTGAATTTTTATGTGTGTTAGAAGGATCCGACGCATTATCCTTCCTTCTCAATAATTGAATTTTGACATGGGAGAGAAATTGGAAGTTGCTGGCCCATTGCGCTGCTTTCCCAATAATTAAATATTCGACGTGTGCTACAAGGGTCCTTCCAATGTACTGTTTTCTCATTAATTGAATGTTAACGTGTGCTAGAAACGTCTGACGCATTGTACTGCCTTCTCAGTGATAGAATTTTGACATGGGAGAGAAGGTGGAAGTTGCCGGCCCATTGTGATGCTTTCTCAGTAATTGAATTTCGACGTGTGCTGAAAGCACCCGGCGCATTGTTGCTGCCTTCTCAATGATTGAATTTTGACTTGGGAGGGAAGGTGGAAGTTACCTGCCCGTTGTGATGCTTTCTCAGTAATTGAATTTCGACGTGTACTAGAAACGCCCGGCGCATTGTGCTGCCTCTTCAATGATTGGGAGAGAAGGTGGAAGTTGGCGGCCCATTGTGATGCTTTTTCAGTAATTGAATTTCGACGTGTTCTAGAAACGCCCGGCCCACTGTGCTACATTTTCAATGATTGAATTTTGACTTGGGAGAGAAGGTGGAAGTTGCCGGCCCATTGTGATGCTTTCTCAGTAATTGAATTTCGATGTGTACTAGAAACGCCCGGCGCATTATGCGGCTTTCTTAATGATTGAATTTTGATTTGGGGGAGAAGGTGGAAGTTGCCCGCCCGTTGTGCTGCTTTCTCGATAATTGAATATTACGCGTTAGAAAACTCTGGCCAAAAGTGTTGTTTTTTCTGTAACTGAATCTTCATGTGGATGAGAAGTATCCTATTCATTGTGCTGCTTTCTGATTAATTATTGACTTTTTACTTGGGCGAGAAGGGTTCTTTCCATTGTGCTGCTTTTTCAATAATTCAGATAAACACGAATGAGTATTAGAACACTTTTCTTTGCGGTGAGTATCATATTTTCGTAAGGGTAAAAGCGACGAGAACGTAGAACACATCCTTACAGTCATTAATGCCGATTTTCTTTACATGTTGGAATATTAACTTCGATGTTACCCTGCTGGTCTTCATGGTCTGTAGTTGAGGACGACTTTTCTAAAAAAAATTATCATATTGTTAGAAAATATTTATATCTTCAACAGAGCAAATTTTTGTATGCGTAGGCTATATGAATTGACAAAATAATATATACTAAAAGGAGATCAAATGATATTGATATTGATATCGATTATGATTATGGTGATAATAATAGTAATAATAATAATAATAATAATAATAATAATAATAATAATAATAATAATAATAATAATTAATAATAGGTAATATGCCGTTCAATTAGCCTATTTCAGTGATAGAAGATTATGAACAAGAAGTTCCGAATTGTGAAAATGCCTGCGAAATTGTATTGTAGAATACATAAGATGTCTTGTAATGTAAACGAGGTTCGAGACATAAATGAAGTAGACTTCAATGTATAAGCTCTCCTGTAGCTGGAATTGCTAAACAATAGACTAGAAGCACGTCTTGTTTAAGTGCTTCAAACATATCTCATTATAATCGCTAGTTACACACTAGAAGCAGCAGGCTCGTGTGCATGGCTCTCGGATTTACACTCAGCCGCCGAACAAACGCTTTAATTCGTATTTACACAGTTGTAGCAGTATACTCCCCTCTCTGTCGTAACAAAAGCCATATTTATACGTATGTTTGTTAGGATCGCCTTCATTTACTTTCCACAAGTAACACAGTATGTGCAGTGGGGGTGTAACTTCGGGTTTTATTTCGCCCAACTCTAAAAAACTTGCGTGGACACAGACTTCGTGGCTCAAAATATCTCGCATTGCTTTGGAATTGCCACCCACAAAGTAAAGACGGAATACCTTAATTTAAAATAAGTATAGAGCTTGGATTGGCTCACCAAGCGATTACAACTTGAGCCATCCCTGTCGAGGGGGTTCTAACCCCATCACTAGAGGCCTGTGCCCAACATGGGACATCATGGCTAACATTCATTCATTCATTCATTCATTCATTCATTCATTCATTCATTCATTCATTCATTCATTCATTCTTTCATTCATTCATTCATACCAAAATCTATACTAATAATAAAACTGTAATCTAAATCTTATCCGGTAATTTCGATTTTACAAGAATAATCGGTGTTAATGCAATATTATAATAACCTATCCTGAGACCGAAAATATCACTTTTGAAATGTTTGTTTGTATGTCTGTCTGTATGTTTGTTACACTTTCATCCGATAGTGGCTAAACCGATTGCTTTGAAAATGGTTATGTAAAATAAGTCAGATCTCACTTAGAAATTAAGTTATTTTGCATTCAAAATACTTCCTGTAAAAGGAGAATCATAAGGGTCCTGAGGTAAATAAATCGAAATATCTCGCTTAGTATTGAGTTTTAGGAGAATTATACATAACCAAAGTTTCTTTTGACAAACTTCCCGACAAGTTTTATTCGGAAAAAAAATTTGATAAGACCGATATTTAACGAAAATATGAGTTTAACAATGTCAGCTCCGCCTCAGATTAATATTATCGTAAAGTGAAAATAAATGACTGAGTTTATTTAAGGTGACCTTGTATAAGAAGCGTAAGTTAGTCTACTCATTTCATTATGATATTGTATTCTATGATATGCATATAAATACACCTTTCCGGACTAGAGGTATCAAGAAATAATTGTTCACCATTTATTAACAGAAAGATATTTTATTATTACATGTTTTTATAACAACATTGCTAGAAATCTATACAACAAAGCAAGAAAATTTTAGAAAAAACAGATACGATTTATCATTGTGATTTATGTCACGACTTACTAACAATCAATATTAATCATTCTAATTGAACGTAAACTCTGGACACCACAGCAAAAAGTGAAGTGCGTGTTTTGGTTTGCTGAATTTAAATCTGTTACCAGAGTTCAACGCCGATTTCGTCTAGAATGCAACGTGGATCCACCTACGTCGAAATTAATTTTGCAGTGGAATAGAACGCTCATGGAGACAGGATCCTTGATTCCACAAACAGGCAAACATCTCAAAAGAATAACCGAAAAAACAGTCGATCGCATACGAACTGCATTCAATCGGAGCCTAGGAAGTCCAATAGGCAGGCTAGTCATCAGTTACAGATTCCCAAATAAATTTTTCATGGCGTTCTTCATAAACGACTGAAACTAAGTGCATACAAGCTTCAGTTTCTTCACCGCATTCAGCCGAACGATAGAGATTAAGACAAAATTTTGCGACTGAAATTCTGCAATGCATCGACGAAAACGTATTCTGTGGTAAAGCAACGACATTCCATCACTGCGCTAAAGTTAACAGCCATAACTGCCGCATATGGTATTTGGAGTACTTCGCCTAGAGTTTCATCAAGGACTTTGTGTATCAACAGCATTCAATCCAAAATTTGTTACAATTGAGTCAACGTATCAGATTAGCAATTGACCTCATAACGCTTCAAATTTTGCAACACACTTGGAATGAATTGGAATATCGTTTGGACATTTGCAGCGCAATAAGAGGTGTTCACATTGAAATATACTGAAGTGGATGTAAAACTTGGAGAGTTTTATATAACATTACAACAAATTTTCAGTTAATTACTCTCATGGTCAAGTCAGGGTTTTCTTTTAGTTCTTGATACCTCTAGCCCGGAAACGGTGTATTAATAAATGTACTAATAGGCCTATACGTATAAAGAGATAGAGTTCGTGTGTTTGTATGAGGTAACGTTAGAAACTGTTTAACTGGATAATTCCATCACTATTGGAAAGTGTAAACCTGCCGGTAGTTCCTGTAGATGGATACAGGCTGTAAATCATTACGGTAACTCCTGGGTGAAAGAGGACTAAGCACAAATGTGCCATAAGTTAGGATTAAGACAGATCCTTACGCACAGAAAATTTGATATACTGCGCAACTAAATATTAACCAGCATTGTGTAGTTAAATTTTATTGTTTGAAGATAATAAAATTAATTGTATGAATGCTCGAAAAAAGAATAGCGATTAATACAGTGTGTGAAGAGTATATTTCATAAAATAATAACAAAAATTATGATAGACTATTCAATGAATATTGCACCATATTCATAATGTATTTATTGTTTTTCTGCAATAAAACTGCGTTACAATTCTGTTTGTCATATTTTGGTTTTTATTGTTGCTTTACTGTTAAGAAATTATGGAGAGGAATCATGTTTTCAACAGACTAATATCTTATAATTATTTTTTTTTATTCTGGTCTAGAATTAAAAAAGATATTCTGAATTCTCTCTGGATGGAGTGAATAATGGAGCGTGCGAAATGGACAGACAGAATAAGAATTTAATCTGTTTTGCAAAGAGTGGGTGAAGAAAGAATGATGCTGAAATTGTTAAGGAAGAGAAAAAGGAATTGGTTGGATAACTGTCTACTGAAGGTTGCGCTGGAAGGAATGGTGAAGGGATGAAAGAACTCAATTCATGAAGCTTATGATGATGATGATGATGATGATGATGATGATGAACAAGAAAAAGAAGATGATGATGATGGTATAATTAAGGTCATTGTTATAATTTTAAGGTTATTTTCAGTCATTTAAGTACATGTATCATCCCATGTGTGGTATGAGAAGATAACAAAGTTTTATTTATAAACTTTCAATTATATTTCTTTATCCACGGAACATAATCGTATTTTCATTAATGTTGTCATGAAAGACGAGCATTTTCTCTAGACCGAAAACAGAATATAAATGCAGTAAAAATTAGTGTTTTACCGTGGAGCTCACTGGAGCTGCCACGAAATTGCGTCCCTTGATTATCATTTACCCGTATTTGTTTCCAGTGTTTTTTACAAAAATACTTATGTTCCATGTTAATAAATTTCATTTGTTTTTATTTACGTAAACAGATATTCACAATGAGGTCAACACAAAATATATCTCCGTACAGAATCCACACCATATTGAACTTAGTTTGGAGTTATTTTTTTAACCATATGAAGTATGATTTAGAAACATGTTTAATGAATTATCCTTTCACCATAAGAAATGCTCTCTGGACCAAATGTTCAGATTTTAATTACTTGGACACAATAGCAATTAAAGAACATGGTGAAGGAATT
Source organism: Periplaneta americana (assembly GCF_040183065.1). NCBI lineage: Eukaryota > Metazoa > Arthropoda > Insecta > Blattodea > Blattidae > Periplaneta > Periplaneta americana. Next base: position 97,194,771 of record NC_091123.1, read on the forward strand.
ACTGTTGCACCAAATGTAGGCTACCTGGACGAAAGTGATAATATTTTAACGATTATTTAAAACAATTTCAATTAAGAAACACGTTAATTGATTTATCCTTATACCAAAAAAGGATGATCCTTGGACTAAACGATCGTATACTAATTATGCAATGACCATATTTTTATCTAGTTTTGTATGAGGTTGTTATTACTCAGATACCTATTTTTAATTGTTTCTTATTTATAACAGTAGGCTATAAATGACTAAGTCCTAAAGACTTGCACTCACAGCAGTAGAGCTCGGAATTTGGGATGCTGCACAAGCTGCAAGTCATTCTAAAGTTGTTAGTTTGCTAATTATCCACAATGGAGTGCTGTACACTATACAGAACTGTTTCCTATTCAGTATATAACCATCTCCGTGATTACATGTGATCTATCTATTAGTCCTCCTTCAGGAGAGGGCACGGACTCTTGACAGTTCTCGCACGTAGGTCGCTCAGGTGGGTCCATTTTGCTACCCCAAAATATTCTGTAAAGTATAACAAATTATTCTTTATTTAGAAAATATCGTATTGAAAATATCAACATTCGGATGAATATGTAATTTTTTGTATAATTATAATATTTGAAAAACTGGGGAATTTTTGTGCAATTCAGTATTTGCCCTTGGTATGAAAAATAAATTTCGAAATTTTGTATTAAGCTTGGGTGCATATAATGTTATATAATAAAATAAATCAACACAGTTAAACTTATTGTTAATAATTTTATGAAGAAAGTTAAAAGATTAACATTTTGGTCTAATTTGCAAATTAGTAAAATGGAAATGTTGAAGCATTGTAGCATAACTCTCATAAGTAGGATAATTATTATAATATCTGTAATATAACCATTTTATAAATATATTTTCAATTATTTCTACTAAGAGAATATATTTGTTAGCAACTGGATTCCAGATAACCGCAGCAGACTCTAATTTAGATCGAACAATGGAATTATACAAAATTATTATAATTTTCACTTTAAATTTACAATAATTTCTCATAACAAAACCTAAACTTTTATAGGACAAGTTTAAAATATTATTCATATGACTATGAAATCTAAAATTACTGCTAAATAGTGTACCTAACTCTGTATATTCATTTTCTGCTGGTAAAACCTTGCCCTCTATTTTATATGAACATTTAATTATATATTTCAATCTAGAAAAGGTCATAAATATGTATACACTTATTAATATTAAATAACAATTTATTATTAATACTCCAAATATGTAAGTTTGTAATATTTTTTTGAAGTAGCTTAGAATCTGAGATAGTCTTGATTTTTTCATACAATTTAATATCATCGGCAAATAATAAAATTTTAGAATGTTGCACACAAATTCATAATATCATTACCAAACAATAGTGGTCCAAGATTTGAACCTTGAGGTACACCAAAATTTACTGTAAAAAGCTTAGAAGTATGTCTATGAAAATTCACAATTTGTGCTCTTCCTTTCAAGTAAGATTTAAATTAATGACAGCAATGAGAAAGAAAAATCCAATTTTTTTTTTTTTTTTTTTTTCAATTTTAATAAAGGAATATCATGCTCAACGTTATCAAATGCTTTCTGAAATCTGTATAAATAACATCAACTTGTAATTTATTATCTATTTGGGTTGAAACAAATTGAGTGAAATTTAGTATATTTGTTATAGTTGATCTTCCAATAATAAACTCATGCTGATCATGTGAAATTGATTTTGCTAAGTAAGTATAAATTTGTTTATATATTAATGAATCAACTATTTTAGCCGGAGTTGATAAAACTGCAATAGGTCTATAATTTTTAATTTCCTTAATTTTATCAGACTTGAATATTGGAGTAATGTTTGTACATTTCTATTCTTTAGGGAAACAGTTGTATTTTATAATAATATTGAATATAACTTACTAGTTAGTGGTGATACTAAATTATCTGCACAAGCTTTAAATACGTAAGGTGGTATATAGTCTGGTCCTGCAGATTTCTTGGGACGTATAATAGCAAAGACAAAATATTCTCCGCGAAAATGTCTTGCGCACACGGGTTGCATCTGTACGTGTCTGTACGGCTACACTACGGTACATACGAACGCTCCTTTACATTATGCACTAAAGAATATTTGTCGTGTCTGCCACGCTACACGTTTGACACATTCAATGTCTGTAGATGTGAACGGACCTTTAACGAGCATCGTACTAGAACTAGAGAGCGTAGTGAAGTGTTAGAAGCAATAATAGTATGTTAACTTTCCGCTATGATTCGAATATTGATTATACTCATTTGAATGGTATTCAGATAGGTAAAATTGATAAAATATGAAGTAAATGCAATGCGTGAAATGGGCTAATGGGCCAATCGGATTATGTTGAGCTGCTGGAAACGTTGTTCGTCCTCAGATTCAAGAGCCCTCAAAATCAATTAAAAAGTTACATGTACAGGGTGTTTCCGAGGTGATGTTACAAACTTTCAGGGATGATGGCGAACGGTACATGTATCAATTTGAGATGAGGAACTATGGTCCGGAAATGACTGAGTCGAAAGTTATAAGCAAAAATAGTTGTGTGGAAATGAAATTGTAATTTGGCACCACTTTCCCTCCTGCCCTTAACCTTTGGAAGAGTCGTGGAAAGATGGTATGGGCCGGATGTTTCCTACGTGGGTACTGGGCCCGATACAATCTTTGAGGTTGTATAGTGTTCCCATTGGCTCATCCGTATTGGAAAATTAGGTCTGCTTATTCCGCTCTCGTGTACTCCTCCATTTCACCAGGACTGATGTTCACACCTGTGGAGTAACGGTGAGCGCGTCTGGCCGCGAAACCAGGTGGCCCGGGTTCGATTCCCGGTCGGGGCAATTTACCTGGTTGAGGTTTTTTCCGGAGTTTTCCCTCAACCCAATATGAGCAAATGCTGGGCAACTTTCGGTGCTGGATCCCGGATCCCGCCAGACGCGCTGACCGTTACTCCACAGGTGTGAACTAGCAGTACATCTGGTATCAATAATATGACAGTGTTCACTTTATTCCAAATGATATTTTGTGGTGAAAAATAAATAAATAAAATGCAATTTATACCAACAAATAAAGTTAAAGGACAGACTTATCATTGTAATGGAAGTCTCCTTTCAGTTGAATATAACAATTCTTAGTCCCTACAAATATATTATGTTTCAGACGTTGGCCAATTTTCTGTTACGTGTAAGGTAGTACAGATACGGAATTAAAATTCTGAACTCTTTTATTGTACAAGTTTCGCTTACAACACACTGGGCATATGCAGTAAGCCACTTTATATATGCTACTTGTGAAAAGTCATGAGAAATTGTTGCTTACATACAGGTGGACGGTCATGAAGACTCACTCCAAATTTTAATTCGTATATGCATCTAGGTTAAAAGTACAATCGTTTGTACAACTCCATAAAGTTTTGCATTATAATAACAATTAAATTTGTAGTTTTAAAAACAACTTTAAAAGAATTCAGGAATAAAAGTCTTACAACTTACAATAAATTAAATATTTACTAAGCAATGACAAAATTGTATTTGCAGTATTTAAATCAATCAAATGCCTGTTATTATTCGGTTGAGAAGCTTTTGTCATCTAGTCTTCTGTCAAAAAATCTGGAAGTTAGAATTTATAAAACAGTTTTATTACCGGCTCTTCTGTATGGTTGTGAAACTTGGACTCTCATTTTGAGAGAGAAACAGAGATTAAGGGTATTTGAGAATAAGGTGCTTAGAAAAATATTTGGGGCTAAGAGGAATGCAGTTACAGGAGAATGGAGAAAGTTACACAACGCAGAACTGCACGCTTTGTATTCTTGACGTGAAATAATTAGGAACATTAAATTCAGTCGTTTGAGATGGGCAGGGTATGTGGCTCATATGAGCGAATCCAGAAATGCTTATAGAGTATTTGTTGGGAGGCCGGAGGGAAAAAGACCTTTGGGGAGCCCGAGACGTATATGGAAGGATAATATTAAAATGGATTTCAGGAAGATGGGCTATGATGATAGAGACTTGATTACTCTTGCACAAAATAGGGATAAATGGCGGGCTTATGTGAGAGCGACAATGAATCTCCGAGTTACTTAAATGTCAATTGTAAGTAAGTAAGTATGTATGTAAGTAAGTAAGTCAGTCATATTTATTCGTAACAAGTGTAGCGAAGAACACGAGTATGAATGTGAAGGATGTCGTAGTGAAATCTTGGACATAAGGCTATTGAAACTATTAGCCAATAAATAAATATTTAACCTGTATTTATCATTAATAAATATTATTATTATTATATTATTATTATTATTATTATTATTATTATTATTATTATTATTATTATTATTATTATTATTATTTTTATTTATGTGTCGAAGGCTCTTTTGCAGGTTACATTCAACTTCCTCAGAAGCATGTTCAGAAATTGCGAAATTCGTCTACTAATTTGTTCGGCTTATGATTATAGTTTAGTGGTCAGCGCGCATAATTACGAAATTAAGAAACCTACATTGAATTACCGATAGGGAAAATTGTCCGTTAGAAATTTTTGTGGTTTTTCAACGATCCGTCCAAGGGAAAATTCCGGATAACCTCTGAGCTATTGATCCCTTCATTTTATACTGTATCTCCGTCATTTGTTATTATTACATTGCATACTCCGCATTCTTTGAAATCCCAATTTAGAAATAATTTTTTAAAATTTTTTCGTAATCACGTTTCGGTATTCATACTTAACTACATCATTAGTTTCATATATCCTATTATTTTTATCCCTTACTTTATTATTTCATTACGACAGTTATCAATTTTGATCGCGATTAAGTCTTTTACTTTCCCATAATACAGTGTAGTGTTCATACTATTCTACTATTTGATGTTCAAAATTCTCACCATAGTGTTCAAGTCTAAATTATTTATATTATATATACATATATATATTAGCTGACAGTTTTTTTAAGACTTACTGCTACGAGAACTCTTTGGAGACTAAAACCTAAAAATATTAATGAATGAATGAATTCATTCATTCATTCATTCATTCATTCATTCATTCATTCATTCATTCATTCATTCATTCATTCATTCATTCATTCATTTATTAACTGATTCATTACAACAATTTCGAAAGGATATAACTTAAAAACAGGAATTCAAAGGATATAACTTACAAATAGGACATTATTTATTATTATTATTATTATTATTATTATTATGATTATTATTATTATGAAATGTTATGGTTTATTTAACGACGCTCGCAACTGCAGAGGTTATATCAGCGTCGCCGGATGTGCCGGAATTTTGTCCCGCAGGAGTTCTTTAACATGCCAGTAAATCTACTGACATGAGCCTGTCGCATTTAAGCTCACTTAAGTGCCATCGACCTGGCCCGGGATCGAACCCGCAACCTTGGGCATAGAAGGCCAGCGCTATACCAACTTGCCAACCAGGTCGACTATTATTATTATTATTATTATTATTATTATTATTATTATTATAATAATTATTATTATATTAATAATATTATTATTAATATCATATATCTGCTACAGCGGTCGTCTCCGGGTTGGCGGATGACGTATTCCTGTAGCTATGTACAGTTTTGAAAAAAAAACCTTTGAAAATATGTAGTATACGGTGTGTTTCAGAATTCCTATTTCAAACATCTAGGGTTTGTAGAGGGAACTAAGTAGATAAAGTTTTGATTAGGAATCCACGTCCAAAAATGTATCGTATCGATGCCAAATAAGTTTGAATATTGATTCGATTTAAAATCTCCAGCTTTACGGTACGCAAACAAAATGGGCTGAAGGCAACTTCTGGAGTCCCCTGATGTATATAGATTGTGGTAGGTATCAGAGTGGATAAAGAAATCTTCAAATAGAAATAGTGCAATTTAACAAAATGATTGTAAGTACAGTAGGCCTATAATTATTTAAGGAGATGGGTAATTCAACGAAAAAAATAATTCCCATATATTTACTGTTATAATTACTGCGTAATAATGGTAATCAAGAATTATATGTCTTTTAATTTCATTTCACTAATTTATTTTACCAGATACTCTTCCACAAACCATTTTCTACTCTTATGTTTGTAAGAACCTAGTCTGGTTTCTTAAATAATATAAATATTACAGAAAATTGTGGAATATTTAGTTTATTCGATAGCGAGTACATAATTTTCCGCCTTTCATTCAAGCGACTCCACTTAAAAATGATGCTCTGAACCTGTATTATTGTAGGCGTAGGTTCTGTTCGCTGTAAACGATGGGAGACTAACTGCATATCATGGCACAATAATGATAAATAGAGCAATAGTGGAAACTGGATAATCCTCTGAAAAACAACCACCCAGCAAAGTCTTTGTCCACCATAAATTCTACTTCGACTTGCCGAGGTTCGAATCCTCGTTACCAGAGTGGAAATCGAAGGATATAGCCGTTCAAATATCAGCACACCATATTAGATACCTGTACTTAATTAAATTATATGAAGCAATAATTTTAAATAGAACAACTTGAAATAAGTTTCTTAGGCCTGAGTAGCGTGAGAAAGTTCAATACGAGTACAAATGGAGACTTATCCGTTGATAGAAATGGTAACCTGGAATATTATAACCTATTTTCCCATTTTCTTTCTTAAATTTTTGCCAGTGCAATGCACTTCGCAAGTCAGTGGGCCCAATTATTTCAATCACGGGCAAGAACGAGTCGGAATTTCAAGCCATAATGACAGAATGTGACGTCAAAATATTGGACAACTTTGACATGGATTTGTCGAAACCGGTAAGATCAAAGACACTGCATAATTGTTAACATTTACACCTGAGTTTCTCTCCTGTATACGTCAGCCTTGAAGTTTGTCGTTCGATTAAAAGAGCGAGCACGGGCTCAAAACCTAATTGAGACAAGTTACCTGATAGAGATTTTCCGAGGTTTTACTTCAACCAGTTGAAGCAGAATTAGCATAATTTCATGTTTAATTTTAATACTGTAGTAGAGATCGTGGCAGATGTAGTTCCGGGATTCGCGTACAGGTGCCATCTGTCTGTGGGAGCAGCACAAATCCTTTCCAGAGTGGACAACGGCAGACTGGGGGATGTAGCTTCCTTGGATAGATGGCATCTTTGTAACTCGGCACTCCGGTCAAAGGATGTAGCAGAACGCCGGCAGGTGAATTGCAAAGATGCTATCTGTCTGAGTAGGCGGCTTATTAAAAGAGAGACGGAAGGACACTGCTGTTTACACGGACTTGGTTAGGACTGAATGCCGTAGCCGAATCGATAAAATGGCACCAAGCAGTGAATCACGTGCTGGAAGATCGGTCCTAAGAACTTCAATTTCGTGTGAAATATGGAAGTTGCCTTCTCAGGCTGTGCGGTGCTTGTCTACGGTCCCTCTTCTGGGGGGAAAAAAAGCTTCAGCATGTCCTTGGTGTGCCAAAATTTCTGATAAGTCCAGGACACAATGAAAAATCGAATAGTCTAATTCTTACTTCTAATAATTATAAATAATTTCTTTACGACCTTAAGATAGCAGTGGGAAAATGTTCACGTTTAGATATCCTTGCTGCTATTGGACGGCCTGCGAATACCTCTAACAGATTAGTAATGCATACGTATGCCGTTGATTATTTATCAGGTCTATGAACTCATCAGTCGCAATAAAACTTAAGCCGTTTATTGAATTTTATTGATCATAATGAATGGAAGTATATTTATACTTTAAAGTCGTAGCAACTGGAGTGTCACGAGAAAATATGCGTAAACGCTGTCTTTCTTCTTACAATGTCTACTTACATTCCTGGGATATTTTAATTCTCATCCCTTATGTGACAGCTGTTGCAGATCGGTCAACGGTATACCATAATACGTTCGTGGTTCAGGTAACTCTTAGTGGTATGAGTATGTACCAATTATTAAATTGTTACTGTATCTGCTCAATGAGACAGTATATTCAATCTTTAAGTGAATTAAGAAGTCTTATTCTGTAACCGTGAGAAAGAATACCTTATTCACATTGTTCCTGTATTAGACCTCTATTTTTAAAGCGTTATGTTTAAGAGTGATGTAGAAAGACTTGTTTAATGTTCATAAATTCCTGTCTTATTTGTCCGACAGATTTTAGTAGCACAATAGACATTATAATCGCAAATTTTGTGTAATCTTGTAATTTAGGACTGCTATATATTTTCATTATTCCGTTCCTGCAACGAATACTGTCTTGTTAGACTTAAGCTTACTCTATTTTTTTTATTTGTATTCAATCCTGCAAGATTATAGTTCACAAAAAATGTAGCCTATATGTAATAAAACTGTTTGTGTATGTGCCAATATTCGAAATATTTAATATTTTTAACCATATATAATGTGTTTGATGCAAATATTTGTATTTGTATTACGGTTTCGGAGCTAACCTATAAAACAATTCGTATGAGTAAATATTTGACAGAGCTATTTGGAATTCATAATGCCAGAAATGAAATAACAGTTATTACTTTTAGCATATGTAGTTGGCTTTAGCCATTGGAACAAACCGAATTTACGGTGAGTCCAGATACATTCATATATTGTAAACAAATATACAGAAATGTAAAATGAACACAGTTGAATTGAAACAAGTTCATTAATCTATAGATATCACGTAAACATGTACAGTATGTTTTAAAGTGAAACTGAATTAAGTGAAATGTGATATGATACAGTTTAAATAACTTATAACCTATATTTACGATGTTGCAGCGCACATAATCGAAACTAACCAAAAAGATGGGATCGCTAGGCCGAAGAAGAGACCTTTGGTATGAGAGTTCACTGCTACACAATATAGGAATATAAGTCACTCCCACTTTTCGGGAGACTGCAGTAAGTCTGTATAACCACAAGACGATTTTCCTTGGTTCAAAGCATAGGCCTATGCAAGTTTTAAAATGTTTGCTGCGGTATTTATTTAATTTCCCTTTCACCTTACATACGACAAGAATGGATATTGCTGAATTAGAAGCAAGAACTGTAATAATACAGATTAATAAATAAGAATTCCTCTCGGGCACTTAATTACAGAAGGACGTAGCCTAATTTAATTGAAACATTTGAGTTTCTAGCAATCCTCAGAAGGTACGATTTAATATTCCTGAATGATAATGATAAAAATTCCTTCAGTAGACTTACATGGTCCGATTTGATTCGGCAGTATTCTATAGATCCCTGAAATATACAGTAGACTACATCGTGAATAAATATTTAGCAATTTTTAATTCAATTATCTGAGAATATCATAAACGGAGTCATTAATATTGAAATATGCTTACACTGCTACTGCTACTTCAATATTAATGCAGTAACTGTTACTACTACTAAGGAAGACTTGGCTAGTTTCGTTATACTAATTACAGATTAAAAAAGAAACAATGTTTTCGACGTATGTACTTTATTAGATTTCGGGAAGTTGCATGTCAGTATTTTTACCTCAAATAAATTTATTCACTACTTACAAACAAGCAAGACATATAAAATAAATTAGCAGTCTATAAGGACTGCTACAATTTCGTGAAGTGCGAGACTATTTTCGTGATAGTTTTAAAATTCAAAATATTTAGGCATATTCAGTCAAATTTTAAATTCCTCAGACAAATTCATACCTACAACACAAACAAAGTTCTTTTCGGTATTTTAAAAGTCCTTGAAATATTTCATGAAACCACTGATCACAACTGACGCATCTTTCACCATGCTTAGCGTTCTCAAAATTTCCTGAGCAAGATCCGCACAAATTATTAGGCTTATCATTGCCTTTTTTTAAGTACAGATCTCTTTGTTTGGTTCCTGAAGATGTTGCTGTTTCGTTGTCTACCTCTTTTCACGCACTTTAAAGGCTGAAAATTTCACTCTAATTGATTGGTTCTCTGGTTCCTTCTGGTTCCCGTCGAACTTGCCAAGAAAAAGACGACCTTTCTCTGCAGCAGTTTTCATTTGTTTAAGACACAATCAATTGTCTCTTTCATATTATTTATATTGTATTTCTTTTCAGATTTGATTATCTGCAATCTGCAACATTCCCAACATGCACAAAATATCGAGATGCTATGAATACACACTAAAATATTTTACCTATCATACATTTGATATTTCTTCCACTATAGCATACAAAAATTCAAAGAAAAAAATGACCTCGTGGAATGAGAAAAACGCTAAGAAAATAACCTCCCAAGATTAGCCTCTGTTACGTAATCAGAGCATTGATAGGCATACATTTTTCAGCAAGAAGTATAATAGATCAGCACTTACCATTGAAAACAATTTAGGCCACAAAACACCACAAAAAACTCTTCTTTTAACAAAGAAAGTCGCATGGTATGTTCACTCACAAATTCAAAGCTATAGATCTCACAACTCTCCAAGTAATTTCCAAAACATCCGCTCACGTCACTTGAAGAGCACAGTGAACAAAATCTATGTTACAGTACATCTTCTGCCATTTATACTATGTCACCAAAGTTACATTTGTCGCTGGTAGGCATATAATTTCGTCGTAAATATAAAAAGAAATCTCACGAAATTAGCCAAGTTACTACAGCTACTACTAACACTAATAGTACCAGTGGCACGTAAGACTGACATCCCTACTGTGAAGGTGAAAAGCTTAACTTGTTGCCACCCTCTGGGCCGATTATGGCTATCATGGGCTTAACTTTAACTTTTACTAAACGTTTATCCGTATACCTTATTTTAGTCGTCAACTTTCTATTCTTCCGGCAGTCTTGAATAATAGTGCTCTGGTTGCGTTATGAGCGTCACGCAGGATAAGATACATGAGGGGCTGCCATCTATCTGCGTCCAAAACCATAGGCATTTATTAGTTATCATTACTAGACTAATTGCTTTCACTGTTGTTGGCGAATCTCGTCCATCCTTCGTGGGATACTTTTATCTTCCCCTCGTTTCTTATAAGCCAGCTAAATTTTCGTGGCATTTTTATCTGGTTCAATGCGTACTGAGCCCCCTCCCCCACCAACGAAAAGTGGATCCCCCAGGAGGGAGGTTTATCTTTTAACTCCCTAATTTTTATTCATACTTCCTGTGTTCTCTGAAATTCTCATGTTGTTTCTCGATTATCTTAATTTCGGCAAGAATTGTTATTAGAAATTATTTTGTACTTTCATCATGATTTTTTTTTCATGCTAGTTATTCTCTTTGACAACAACTCCAATTCTGTTATGATTACGAGCGTTGGTTTAAGTTCATATCAGTCTATCCTGAACTTGACATGTCACACAACACGGACACACGGAGTTGAATGAGGCTGTGTGAACCCGAGCCTGCAATAAGACAACAGAGAATGACGTTTGCGATAATGAAGTGTATGTTACTTTCAGTGACAAACTATTGTAGTTGTATTTCTGATGGTGTGGAATAGAAGGCTTGATGGCCTTAACTACGCCAGAATAAATTAATAATAATAATAATAATGTGTGGTTAGGAACCAAACGCAGTCTCGCTCGGTATCCGATCAAGAAATAAAGAAAGAAATATATTTTTTTCTCTAGCAAATAGTGGATAGGCCTATATGCCTCATTGGTGACGCATGAATACGCACAAGCTGCTTGCCATCGTTAAGTGTTTTTACATAATTGATGGGCTCAGTGGAAAAGGGGGCCAGGCAACAAAAACTAAATTTTGTAGGAGAAGCGTTTATTCCATTGAGATTCTCTCGCTTCAAATGAAGAAGAGGCATTTATAAATGCTTATCATGTCCGGTAGACACATGCCACAAGACTGGAATTTCATGAATGAGCGTCCTAGATTGCAAGATCTGTTGGATTATCCAATAAATTAAAAACCAACAGGAATGTGGGATGGACTCCTTTTTTACTGGGCCCTTCAATTCTTAATCTAATGAATCGATGAAAGATTAATTCTGGAACTTCATGAATTTATCACTATTAGTAGGCCTAGTTGCTTTAGTAGTCTACATATGTTACTAATTGGGCAAACACAGATAATACTTGGAAACCATCAATGAAATGGAGCAGCACCACTTTTTAACAATAAGGGTGTATTAATAATTATTGATGATAAGTAATTATTAGAAAATGTATATAATTCTTCAATTATTGATTTTCTAATAATTAGAAATAGTAGAGTTGGGATAGGTGATGCATGGTGAATATTATGGCTAATTAAAAAATTCAAGTCGCCCTGAGTGGCGCAGTTGGTATAGCGCTAGACTTTTGTGCCCGATATTGCGGGTTCGATTCCGGCTCAGGTCGATGACATTTAAGTGTGCTTAAATGCGATAGGCTCATGTCATTAGATTTAGTGTCATGTAAAAGAACTCCTGCGGGACAAAATTCCGGCACACCGTCGATGTTGATATAACCTTGGCAGTTGTGAGCGTCGTTAAATAAATCATAATTTTTGTATTAATTCAATGACATATCTTAGTATAGTATCTACACCGATTACTTAGGGTTTAGACTGAAACTTTCAAGTCGAAGACTAGGGTCAAAATTGATTCTGGCTATTCAAAAGAAAGTTAACAGTAGACAAGAACGTTGTTGGCCAGAACCAGGGTACTGACATTACACTGACAGTTTAACTTCTAAGTTAATCATCATGATCACCTTCATGCTTTATGAGAAGTTCGTTTATTTCTTAGTAGTGCTTCCCGAACAAAGTTTATGATGCTTTCGATGCGTGGATTATCCCTTAGGAAGTCGCGCAGTGCTTCCTATCATCAGTACTCGCGTGGGGTGTTATAGGTCATTCATTATCTTGTGAAACCAAATGAAAGTACGCGCCGTAGCTTATAGTAAAAACCTTATGATGGGGGTAAGTGAGCTGGCTAGCTGCAAGTGAAGGGAGGGAAGCTTCTCAGCCCACTTTCATCTTCCACTTAAGCGCAAGTAGGTTTGACGAGACAACAAGTGACTCATACTACGTCCCAATTAATATGCCAAATCAGTATGATTTTTCTAGAGATATATTAAATTTCAAACTTGCAAATAATTTTTATATTTTAAATATAATATTACAACGTTAATTAGCAACAATTGACAATTTTATAAATTATAAAAAATCTGACACTTAGCAGACATTGCCCCATTAAATTATCTTTTTTGCCTTTGCACACTTTCAGAATAAACTTACAAAAACAGGATAATTAATTACATTTGAAAATAAATAGTATCAAAAGTACATAATGTTAATTCACTCTTTATCACTCTTATGCCCTTCCAGACTTACGAAGTATTTCTCACAAGCCGAAAACAATGACTATTGTATTAAAACCCACCGGGATGAGACAGGCTATTTCTCAGACTAAGACATTCTTGAAAGCTTGTGAAGGGCACAACATTTTAAACGAAACAATTTACGACGTATAGAGTTCTAAGTAGAGGTGGGTTACATGTACACTCCGTGCGAGTTCTTAAAGGTCAAATAGTGGGGTGTGTGATTGTAAAGTGCGCGTTTCTGCTGTTTGTGAACCAATATTTAAATTTAGTAAGAACATGAAATAAGTGTCGTGCATCATATATGCCAATGTCAGAAAAATTAATATCATCACATCGTCACTATGGCTACAATCTCTATTGTTTGCTTTTGCATGTTTTAAACAATGAGCTGTAAGTCTTCAATTTACATGGCATCCTGGCAAATTCTAAAAAATACCTCGCTGCTTTTCAATCAGTTCTACAGTTTTTAAGTGTTAATCTTTAACCTGCTTGATTATACACGTATTTGTCGTGTAATGGAATATATGGTGGTAGGCCACATGAAGATTTATTATTGACATCTTCTTTGCCTTTATAAATGAGAATTGATCTTCCTTCTCTAAGTTTTAGATAACTTAACTTGTAGCGAACATGATATCAATAATAATCATACAGTTTAAGATATTCCAATCTCTTTAACTGGTCTCACTATCACTCTATTTGGACCCGACGAAGTGTCAATAGACATTATTAATAATTGCTGTTTTAATGCAGATGAGAGATATTTCAATTTTTTTTCAAATCACATAAAGGATTTTTCTCTAATACTTCCATTAAGAGATCCAAATAAATTCTTAAAGGTATTTTCGATTTTACTCAATTGAATAAAATGTACAGCGTTTGGGATTGTTGGAATTCACAATGTTTCTAGTAACTATAATTTTTATAGTAATTGAATTGAGCGACTTCCCAGTCACATCTGCCTTTATTTTTCCTTCTCATAGATTGACAAGATCGCTGAGAGTTAGTCTAACTCTTTCTGTGAATTTGAGCATTTTATTGTTTCTTATTTTTTCTCAAACTGTAGTAATGAGTACTGGGATTCTGGAGCTTGGTATTTTGGATATAGCTTCATGTAGGCCTACTTAGAAACGTCATAAAAGCCTATATTTATTGTTGAAATCATAGAACCAAAATTATCAAATTTACATCGAATATTTTTACATGCTTTAATTTATTTATTTCTAACATACACAGAAGTACAGTAAAGAGGAGATATATCTTTTTAATATCTTAATTAATTAATTGGCGTCTATAAAATTACACCTGCAATTGCAGTCTTTGTCAAAAATACTTCAGAACTTAGAGATATCTACACGAATTAAATTGTAGCATTAACCTACTTCTTGGTCTTACAAAATTATCTGGAGGATCATTATGTGATTTTCATTTCAAGTAAAAACTTATTAATTCTTTGCTACAAGTTTTTGTACTTCAAGCTTATCATTCACGATTATAGTGTAATAGGTTCTTAGTTGCTGATTAGTAACGTAATGCAACAATAATTTAGGGAAAATTACTGTACCTAAACGAACGGATAGACGCCATAGCTGATGCCAGTTTCCAAACATCACAATAAATTTGTGAAACATGCATTTACGCGAAATCCTCCAATTCGATATTCCAGCACACAATCCTTATCATTGATATGAAAATAAAAAATAGAAATCCTAAAAATGATAAAAGTTTCTCCTTATAGATGTAGCTGGTTTCCTGTCAATTCAAGTTCGTCATGAATTTTCGAATAGTAATATATAGCTTGCTGTCTATTTTCTTCAATTACATCACGCCAAAATTTTCTTCTGGATTGCACAACAAGTCGTTGTTCGTAATCCTAACATTTAAATTGTTCGTAATATATTATCTTATTTTTTTGTAGATGCATTTAATTCATTTTGAGATTTTTTCAAGAAACATAATTTGTGTCATGTTTACATGTCTGTCTATAAATGTGTGCTGTGGATGGAGGTAATATCTGTGATTTTATTTATGGGTTGCATTCTTGAAAGGTAACAAAGAATATCATTACATAAAATAAATTAGATGTGTAATTTTCCTTAAGTAGGCCTATCTAAGGAAAATTATTTATAGAAGAAATAAATTATTAGACAAGGAGTTTTCATTTTTTGTTGTTATTTAAGTTTATGTCTTGGAACTTTAAACTATATATCAAGTCAGGTATAGCAGAGTACAAAGGGTTTATTTTCTTAAGGATTTACCATCCCTTGTGAAACCATTTGTTATGCTTAAGAGAAAATGCAAAGAAGATGGAGATTTGGAATATTGAAATTTTAAGATATAGAAGTAGGCCCTAATATGTTTTAATTTGCCGATTTTCATGATGATAAAAATTATATAAATGGTTAAAAAAATGACAAAGTATAACAATGAATTATAACGATAGAAAAAGTCAGTATACATATAACTATTTAAGTTAAGTTTGCGGAATAATAATAAACATGAGGTATATATAGTTAATTTCTTCCATATTAATATTCGCGAATTCAACATTTACGTAAATATGATCATATTTTAATTTCCTAATGCACAGTTACGTTATTATAAAAGTAATTATCTTATCAAAAATGCAGATAAAATACATAATCGTAAATTAAAAAAAAATATTTCTATTAAGGCTGTGAATCTACTGAACAGATTTTCATACCAAACCTTTTCTTTTCTCTTTCTAATGTAAAGTGATTAACGCAAGAAATACAACTCTGTAATAACACCATTCCTCACCTCATCCTATGACTGTCACATATTTAATGGGAAGCTTTCTATAAATAATCCATCTGGCTCTTTTATTTACTACCCACTTACAGTGACACAAACTTATGGTTACCACTGTTCATGCAATATTAACACACTTAAAATGTTCTAAATGTTAATAAAGTAACCCTTGTAATGAATGAAAAAAATAGTACAACAAACATTAGGAATTTATATTAGCAGTAAGAGCAAAGAATATTATATATATATATATATATATATATATATATATATATATATATATATATATATATAGAGAGAGAGAGAGAGAGAGAGAGAGAGAGAGAGAGAGTTTTCAATAACACTAAAATACCAAAAAAAACACAAATACATTCAAACTATTCAGGTATTAGAAAAAAATGCTCATGAGATGCAAGTCCTATGTGTAATCTTACATGATTATATTAAGCCTAGGTCTACACTACGAAGTATTATCCGATTGAGTTACGGTCTGTTTCCAGATTGTATTCTTTGTGTAATATTATATACTAATTACACAAACGAACTCAGAAGACAAGAAAAATTTGTACGCATCCCTAAAATTAATGGATAGCCTGTAAGTGCTACTAAGTGTGCATTCGAGTGCCTGTTGATCGAGGTTACATAGATCGACTGTAGAGCACTATGTAAAAAATGTTACGTAATGCAAATCAAGATTTCAGGTATAACTCCCTGTAAAGTTGATTTGAATAATTTCGAGGGAAAAATTGTTCCGGAGCCGGGTATCGAACCCGGGACCTTTGGTTTAACGTACCAACGCTCTACCACTGAGCTACCCGGGAACTCTAACCGACACCGATCCAATTTTTCCCTCTATATCCACAGACCTCAAAGTGGGCTGACAACCGTCAAGCAACCAACTTCGAGTGCACACTAACTCTGTGTGACTTAAATTGTGGTTTTCTGTTAACGACCAGTAACGTGTATTATGCAAATCAACTTTACAGGGAGTTATACCTGAAATCTTGATTTGCATAATACACGTTACTGGTCGTTAACAGAAAACCACAATTTAAGTTACACAGAGTTAGTGTGCACTCGAAGTTGGTTGCTTGACGGTTGTCAGCCCACTTTGAGG
Source organism: Periplaneta americana (assembly GCF_040183065.1). Lineage (NCBI taxonomy): Eukaryota > Metazoa > Arthropoda > Insecta > Blattodea > Blattidae > Periplaneta > Periplaneta americana. The sequence continues at coordinate 97,211,910 of NC_091123.1, forward strand.
TCTGTGGATATAGAGGGAAAAATTGGATCGGTGTCGGTTAGAGTTCCCGGGTAGCTCAGTGGTAGAGCGTTGGTACGTTAAACCAAAGGTCCCGGGTTCGATACCCGGCTCCGGAACAATTTTTCCCTCGAAATTATTCATGTTACGTAATGTTCTGTAGACAGCAATATAACTGACAACATAGGAAACAACGATGTTACGGAACACAAACATATATGAGAATGTTTTTGTCCTCATTATGACATTGTTTATTTACAGAAAACTGGAATTAAGAAATGTCCACACCAATGAGCATAAGACATTGGGAATGGTAGTGCATTTCATTACCCGAATCTTAGACGTAGTTTAGGTCTCAAGGTTAAGGATATCTGGAATAATCCGGGAACGGTAAATTGCCATAAAATTGCGGTTGGGTCAGTGTAAGACATGTGAGGTGCCACAAAGACATATGTGAATTTCCAGAAAGGCATATGTGAACTACCACAAAGACATACAACTTTCCAGTACAACATCTTCCCTCCCACTTTGTACAGCTTGAGACTGGGCAACCAGCACGTTGGTGTGGTTAAAAATATTGTTCTCTTTGTCAAAAGTTAAAAATGTTAGATACCATGGAAAAAACTTAAATTAAGTCTTACTGTCACGAATTAATGTTAAAAGTTAAAAATGTTAGAAAGTCTTACTATTACTTTTTGCATTTTAGTGTCATGTTTCTATATGAAACTTCCTTTATAAATTCAAACCGCTTGATTTCTCCACAGAAATATTCTTGCATGACCTTCTTTAAAAAAACTGTTTTTTTTTTCAAGACGTAAGTTTTTTGCCTAGATGTAATAATTTGTTGTGTAGCACTTCCAATTTTTACGTAAGTCGTACGTCGTTTTCAAGAATAAAACCTTCGCCTCTATTTGTCTTTATGGTCATTGATTCCAGCAGTTCTTGCACCTCTCGTCTTGTTTTAGGCAATGCGGGATCTGGAAAAATGTATATTTCGCGTAATAAGTTCAAGATCCGTTGTTGTCAACTCATGTTCATTGTCATGATTTGCCAATTCAACACCAATGATTTTTTTAAGGTTTTTCAGATAAGTTTTCTATAGCTGTTCTTTTGCAAGTAATGCTTATTTCTTGTCTATTTAATTTAACCTCGGCTATGGTCGTATGATTTATGAGTAAAGTCACACTTACCCATGTCACATATTTCTTCAGTTAACCCTGTGTAAACCTTCGCTCTGCAGCTTCTTTGGACCCACCGCTATGTATGCTTGTTATTTTTAGATAATATATAATGAACATAAAATTTAAAATTTTTGGTCACTAAAAGTTGTTTACTTTTTTCACTGTATGTCAGATGCACTGCCATCACTAAGTAGGGTAGAACAGACACTGATACGAAACATAAGCAACTTAATCGACACAGGTACCAACCACAACATTTACCGCAGGTAGTTTTCTGGCAATTAACATATCTCGCAGAGACCAACTCTAAAATTTACCGCAGTTAGTTTTGTGACAATTAACATATCTCACACATACAAACTCTAAAATTGACCACAGGTAATTTTGTGGCAATTAACATATCTCGATCTTATAACTATCTATACCTATTCGGGTTTTGTGGCAATTCATCTGGACCCGGATAATCGTGTATTTTATCACCTCAATTATTCCATAACAAGCTATAACTCCTAGTAATCAGTCATTGGAGTAGCGAGTCACTGCATCATGGATATTTTTTAAAATCACGTGTTAACAACAAATAGAGGCATGTATGTATCATACTGTGATTGAAAACCACAAATTAAGCAAGTTCTGTGAACGAAATAATGGAGAAGTGAAGTTTCTAATCATAATGAGAAAATGAAGTGTTAAGCTATAATAATAATAATAATAATAATAATAATAATAATAAATCATTTATTTTATTTTACCTGGCAGAGTTAAAGCCTTAAGGCCTTCACTTACACTCAACAGATCTGCAATTATTACAAGTGAATAAGTAGTAGTAATAATAATAATAATAATAATAATAATAATAATAATAATAATAATAATAATATGAAATACTGGTATTGAATCATACCTAAGTTTTCAGTTAATCTGAAAACATTAGAAATGTAAAGATAATTTTTTGAAGTAAAAATACAATTATTTAGATAATTAAATATAATCTCCGTTCAACATATGAAGAAAAAATCAGTTCATTAAACTAATCTGAAAAAAAATCAAATTATTATTTATTGTTTACGAGTACTACATTTAAGATCGAATGAAATATATTATGGCTGCTCAATTTGGTAATAGAATGAGGTATAGAGTGATTCAAAATTTTTTCGACGTACTTAGCCTATTTTATTAAAGATTGTGCTTTCCATGTACACTAATTATTTTATTGTTCATATTGTAGGTTAATTAAATCAATTTAACAAAATTTAACTAACTCCGCAATTTAAAATTTTGTCGCATAAATAATTATGGGGAAAAATTTGTAATTCAAAAGTTATTAGGCAAACACTTTGATAGCGCTGGAATGAAGTACGTATACAATAACAATTTTAGTGATGTAATATAACACATTGAAATCGTAATTAGAGTAATGGTGGGATAAAGAAATTAGGAGGAATATAATTTTGCCAATGAGGCAGCGATGAATAGTACAATAAAATTTTCTGTTATGTGTTTGCGTCAGTACTATATTATAATTCCTCTTTTTTTAAAAAAAGGAAACACATTTCCTGTTGGATAATAATATATATACCAGATGAGTTCTGAGAAGTATAAATCTAGAACAGCTTTATATACAGTATGATTTCACATTTCATTGTGTTTTTAAATTAAATTATACTCAGGTTCTTTTTCATATAATGAAATCTAAATGTTATGATAACAGGAAACAAAGTTTTGCATAGCTGTAGTTGCAGTTCTTCAACGAAGTAACATAATTGAAGTTCAAAACCCTAGGCTCTATCTATTGCCGTCTCTTAAAGTGATTACACGAGGATTTGAATTGAAATCATGACGAATATGTGCGGAGATATGATACTTAGTGGTGTGTGGTTCACTACGCTTCCCTACACAGATTTAATCCCACAGGCTTGAGAGGATGGGAAATTATATAAAGCCGATTAAAACGTGGTGCGCGGACTCTGTGTGTATGTGAGCAAACAAGCCCCGCGAGTAAAATACAGGTTGCCATGAACTCTTTCGTTTGCACAACGACGGCGGGCACACAAAATATCTTGCGGGCTTGCGGAAATTACGTGAACCCAAATTTACTTCTCTCCTTCCCAGTTTCCGCCTCATACACTTCCTTAAACACGCCACCATCCATTTTTGTGACTTTTTAATTCTGGTTTGAGAATAAAGAGCCCATTCAGCATGAATAAGATGACAACTCTTGTTTTAAAGAGCGGAAATACCAAATCTTGCTTCATTTTCACGCTTGAGACAAAGAGTTCCGTCTTATTGAGAGTAACTAGTCACTGAAACTTTATAATGTGTAACACAATTCAACTTCTGCAGGATTAAGTACTCTTTTTGGTTTTCCTCTGTCAAACATTACTACTACTACTACTACTACTACTACTATTGCTGCTACTAATTCTACTACGTCTGCTACTACTTTTACTAATATTACTTCTTAATAGTAGTAATAATAATAATAATAATAATAATAATAATAATAATAATAATAATAATAATAATAATAATTTATTTTAATTTCTCTGGCAGAGTTAAGGCCTTACACTCAACCAGATCTACAATTAATAGAAATGCATAAATAATAATAATAATAATAATAATAATAATAATAAATAATGATGATGATAATGATAATAATAATAATAATAATGTGAATTGCTATTATTGAAACTCATCTAATTTACCAGTTAAGCTGAATATATTAGAAATATAAATATAGGCCTAATAATTATTTAGGATTATCATTTATAAAGTAAAACTAAAATTATTTAGATATTTAAATAAATATTCCTTATGAGTACTACATTTAAGAGAGAATGTAATTTACTATGCCTGTTGAATTAGGTAATTGTGCATTTTAATTTTGATAGATGATACCGTCCGACAGGTTTTAATATCGGCAGAAAGAAGATTTCAGATTAGAGAGTTAGATTGTAGAGGCAAGTTCTGTGCTTAGGTATAAGAATAATAGTTTCTTGTTGAGACCGGGTGCTAAAGCTTTAAAAAGAAGAAAGAAGCGAGATTCTGAAACCGACCTAACAGGTAAGATGGACAAGAAGTATGCATGAGTTGACACAGCAGCGAGAAGAATGTAGTTTTCTGCGTTTCTCAAGTCAGAGTCAAGACAGCTGTTCGAAGTATGGTGAAATATGGTCATACTTCAGGATGATGAATATAAATCTAAAACAGATATTATGGGCACGCTATAGATTTATGACTAATTTTGAAGTTATATCAGTTAATAGAACATCGCAATAATCAATAACAACATAATAAGAGTCTGGATAAGTTTTTTTTTCACAGAAAAGGGGAGAAGTAGAAAACTGACAACACTTTTCTTTGTAATATTTTTAATCTGGAGTCGGCCTGGTTGACGCAGTTGGTATAGCGCTGGCCTTCTATACCCGAGGTTGCGGGTTCGATCCCGGCTCAGGTTGGCATTTAAGTGTGCTTAAATGCGACAGGCTTATGTCAGTAGATTTACTGGCATGTAAAAGAATTCCTGCGGGACAAAATTCGGACACACCGGCGACGTTCATATAACCTCAGCAGTTGCGAGCGTCGTTAAATAAAACATAACATTTGTAATCTGATTGTTCCAACTTAAAGTACGATTATTTAGTCCTGACAGTAACCAGCCATGTGCGCCTGGGTCAGGCGAGTCCATTAAGTTAGTTCAGGTTAGTCTATCGCCTGCAGTCAGAGCGATCGGATGTCAAGCATGCGGTATAACGTTGTGTTTCCAGTACAGTTAAGCTGTACTGCATTCTTTTAGCGACCGCTCGCCCTTATTTCTACTCCGGAACTCTCCCCACTACTCCTATTCCTTCCCCTCATTCGCGTCGCTGAGGTGTCAGACTAAATAACCGGTCTGTAAGTTTTCGTCAAAATACACACTTAAATTTTTAACAGTGGAATTATAAGGTATACTACTACTACTACTACTACTACTACTACTACTACTACTTTTTCTGCTACTATTACACCTTACACTTCTTCTCCTTCTTCTTCTTCTACTACTTTTACTATTACTTTTATTACTTCAACTACTTCAAATATTTATGATATTACCTCTACTACTGCTACTGTGTCACTACTACCGCCACAATCGCCGCCACAACCACCACCACCACTACTATTAGTAGCACTAGTAGTATTAGTAGAATACCTATTGTAAAGTCTAACATAAGCTATGAAAGCCCTTGGCTGGTAATTTGACAAGATAGGCCTAATTTATTTTTTTGTTGATTTATCCAATCTTCCTCAACTTGGTGAGGTTGTCAAAGACTAAGAATGTTAAACAGTAACATCTAAGATGACATTAAAAATGTCATACAAGAAATTTGTTTACAATAAACTAAAGTCTGCAGTAGATAATATTTCACATAATGAAAATTTGGAGTAAAATAAAAAAATACAGACAGAAAATATAATGAGAAAATTCAATTTGAATTGAAATACAAGTGTCGCCATAATATCTGCAGAGAATCCTTCAAGGCTATCATAGAAATTTCCTTAAATGTTGTTGTTGGGACTCCAAATTTATGACAGAATGACACGAATTGTTTTGTTATGGTCCCTCTAGCGCCCACCATTAATCCTATGACTTCTATATCCCTGAGTTTATATGGAGTTTTGTAATAAGAGATAGTTGGTTCATAAATTGTCCTTTTCTCTAGATTAACCTCCTCGGGTTGATTCTGATGCGTCTCGAATCTGATGATCGGATCCTGAATATAACGTTTTGTCTCTCCAGATTTATATGTTATAATATCATTACGCCGATGGCTTCCGGTATCCGCTATTCCATGGACTTCTTCATAAGTAGTGCAGCCATTGGACTTAAGACATGTTGCAATTACAGACTTGATCTTGTGATATCTGCTGTTGCGAAGAGTTTCGCCAAATGGGCATGAACCCAAGACATGAGCCAAAGTTTCAACCTCACTGTGGCATCGCCTACAGTGGTTATTGTCTTGAGTTCTGCCTGGAACAGCGCGTAAAGGAGCAACATTACCGGTCATCTTTAGCGCATCTCTCCACTCGGAGCTAGAAAGGCCTGTATGATGTCTGACCCAGCTCTGTCTCTTCTGACGAATAATTTACCAATTCTCTTAAATTGTCTAAAATTTTGAGATTACCTTTTACATTTCCAAATATCTAACTCTATTCCTTCCAGTGATCTCTTGCATAGAGAATTTAAATCACACTTTTAATTCTTGTTTCTTTAGAGGCTATTAAAATATGCCAATTGCTTTCTTGACATTTTATTCCGTTATTTACCGAAGCTGTATCAGTTACTACTAGGTTATGTGTTAATTGGCTAGGTGAAAGCGAGATATAATTTTCCGCGATATGAAGTCGATCATTCGCCATGGATTATATGATATTCGTCACACAGTTAGAGAAAACCTGTTACACAGCCTAGGTTAAGCAGGCAACGCCTTCTTGATTTAATTCTGGTCACAATATAAGATTATTGTTCAGGGGAGATCAGGGCAAGTTCGGCATTAGGGGCAAATTCGTCATAGCATTTGTTTCGAAGACCTGAGCAAATATGGGCTTGTTTAGAGGATAGCGTTTGAGAATCCTTGGCCGCTTGCTGTGAATAACGCTTGGGTGGTATGGAGAGACATTTGCAGTTCTGACAGGTAGGCTAAATATATTTTTTAACACATGGCTTATTATAATTATGATATTGAATGTCTTAAGGAACCCTTAATGAGAGCATTGACGTTATTAGTGAGTGGCATCATTATTAAGAATAACTAAATCTGCATCAGATTATGAGCTTGGCAAGGCGGTTGAAACCCTCTAATAGGGGTACTGATTAATAATTTTTTTCCTGCCAATTAGTGCAACTTCGGCAGTAAGCTGCCGTTGTTACACCATGAAAGAAAGAAGAATACAGGGTTTCTGTGTTATTTGTTAACTGTATAAAATAAGTAATTATGACATTTAAAGTAATTTAAACAATTATACATTTCAGTTGCCTATTTATTACCGGTAAAATGGTTAGAAATTACAAGAGCAAAACTGAAAAAAAATATGACCAGGACGCACTCAAGAAAGCTCTACATGAGCATAAAGGAAGAAAGATAAGCCTGTCATCTGTCGAAAAAATAGGCCTATAGAGTGTCACGAACTACACTTCAATATTTACTGAAAGTAGATCTTCGAGCATCAGGTGTACAAAATAAAGTCAGGTTAAAAGAGTGTTTGCTGACAATTTGAAGCAGCATGCAAAAAATCTGCAGAAAATGTTTTTTGGAAAGTTTGGAGTGGAATTTCGAAGATTAGCAATCGAATTCGCAGAATCTAATCATATAGAGCAGGGATGCAAAACTGTGCTACAATTGTATCAGACGTCACAAGCCGGAACACGTAACTCATCCCTTCCCTTCAACCCTCGCGCAATTGTAGGGTAGAGGGAGAAGAGATATGTATTCAGTGTGCTTGCCAAACGTCACAGAAACATCATTAAAGGTTTCGTCCTTGTGGACGGGGAAAAAATTCTTTCCCCATGCTTCCAACCCTCTCTTTCCCAGTTCTGCAACCCTGATAAAATACAAACAAGAAGATGACTGCATCTCCTGACTTGAGGCTTTCATGAAGTCAGAAAATTGTCTAAACAAAAAATACAAGATTAGCCACACAGAATTAAACATAACACTTAAGACGAAGAAACATTTAGCATATATTGCAGCGAAAAATATGAACTTACACAGGAAAAATGGATTACATGCAAAAAGTGCAAGTTACGGGGTCATGAATAGGTACAGATATGGAAAATGTATTTGGACATTTCATTTGTGTTATGTGCAGATGTTAAATTTAGCCCTATGATAGTTTGTTATATTGTAAATCAAATCTGAACTTAGAAATACGTTTTTTTTTGTTGAGGATACAAATACTGACGAAGTTGCCCCAGAATGTGGGGCAACTTCAGCAAATGTAGCATCTTTAATTTATATTTGTGTTTACTTCAATCCTTCACCCTTTTTATAAATTCAAATCCAACTACATAATATAAATATACCAAGTGGATTTATCATTAAAATTTCGAAACATAAATTGCATTTTTTGTTGTACTTATGTGAATGTTTAGCTTAACTTGCCGAACTTGCCCCGACCTCCCATAAATCATAATTTCTTATTGTTTTTCTTTTCATTCCAAAGCATCTGTATCGCGTAATGCTCCAAGTATACATTCATAGCCCAAGGACAGGTCTTTCACTGCGAACCCAGCATTCCCCAATATTTTATATTTTCTGTCTTCCTCTTTGTCTCCGCATAGGTCTATGATCCATATATCTTAATGTCGTTTATCATCTCATATCTTATTCTGCCCTGAACTAAAATTTTCTTGCAAAAATGTTATTTCTTCTCATTAGTTTTCATGAGTGTCCATGTCACACACACACACACACACACACACACACACACACACACACACACACACACACACACACACACACACACACACACACATATATATATATATATATATATATAACCTAGAATGGACATAATTATAATGAATGACATAACTATACAGTATACGAGTAGTAGACAATGTGATTTTTTTCTCTTTTAAATACATTTCCTATTTAATTGACTGAATATTGCATATATTTTAAATATTGAAATTTTGTACTTTACTTCGTTTCGTTCAGTTCACTTTACCCGTTATTCATTCCAGTTTTCATATTTTATTAAATTAATTTACATATTCAAGTATTAATTTACTTTTATTTATTATTTAATTAATTTATTTAGTTATCTAGTTATTTGTTTATTTAATTACTTATTTATATAATTATTCATTTATTCTCTTACTTATTTAAATACTTTTTATTTAAATATTTATTTATTTAATTACTTACTTATTTATTTAATTATTTATTTATCTTCTCATTTACTCATTATTTATTCACTTATTTATTTACTTATTTATTTATGTAAATATTTATTTACTTATGTATTTATTTATTTATTTATTTATTTATTTTGGGTTTCTTACTTTTATTTAACCTTACCTTGCATTATTTCATATCACTTGGTTTACCTACTTTGTTTGCTACCTTTTCTTTTACGTTCTTCATTTTATTCTCCTTTAGTTATATTTAGTTCACTTTATCTTTTGTAAGTAATTTTACTATTGCTTTATTCTATTTTCTTTAATTTAATAGTATTTCACTTCATTTAACTTTGTGTTATTTAATTTATTTCACTCTTCCATTTCTTATAGCCTTTCTATGTGACACCAGTTGCCCTGATTCGCATCTGTTACATACCTTAATACCTTTTAAGTTCTCACTCAAATTCATAATCGTACTGTCTGGATTATTATGATATGCCGTCTTCTAATACTCGTCTTAAATCAACGTATCATTCAAAGGGGTTAATTAATTCCTGTTTTCTCAAGAGAGTGTCCTCTGTATTAATAGTCTGTCGAATACAGGAGTAAATGTTTCTTAGAAGTTACAGTCAGTAGGCCTATACTCTCTCGCGTGCATATTTTGGAGGCTGCATTCTATAAGTTAGAATATTTACAACAGCATTTCTTACAGAAATAAGTAGTTTTTAACACCTGTGAGATTAAAGACAGAAAAGTCTTGTGTTCTCTCTCTCTTTTTTTTTTACACTGATTCCTGTTCAGGTCAACTCCATCTTCCAGTTTTCTCCGCCCTTTTCTCGTCACTCAGTTTATCCACGACTCTATCGGCATTTGCACATTCCAGAGGTCAGATATAAAATAGTTGAAAAGTTTAAGTAGTCTGCGTTAATCGGTTCTTTTTTTCCTGTACATTCTTGTCATTATTTACTTTTTCTATTAGCACATCCGCTGACATACTCCATCAGCACGAAAACTAGAGTGCAGGAAAATACTTTTATCAATGACTGATATCTAAACTGGTCTTTATTTTACCGTCCTTAGCAACCTAAACAGTGGCTTTATTCACAGTAGTTAATTGAAAGTTTTTAACTGAATCCCTCCATAACAACCAACAAATTAGGAAGAATAAAATCCATATATTCATTCATTTATAATTTCTTCACAAACAACGCATTACAAAAGAAAGGCATATAATTTAAAATTAAATTTATAAACTACTGTAGTAATGGATAAAATACTTTATAGGACAAGAGAGTATGTAAAGTTTATGCGCTCGTGGAAATTATCATCTTAGACTCTACCTTGGTCGCCAAACTTTCCACTCGTGGATAAATCTAATTCTGCTATTGTACACTACAAGTTACTACATATTTTACTTCGCATCTTTGTGTATTTATGCTTACACAATTCATTCTACATACTCTACATCACGAGTTTACCGTTACATAATAGTCTCATTTCAGGTCAAAAAAACTTCCACAAAGCACTGCTGAGAAGATGATTTTACGAAGACGCTTAAGTTTTCTCTGAAGAAATGATAGTGGCAACAACGCGCTAATTGTGATAATCACAATGTTGACAAAAGGTGGTGGTGACAAAAATAAAGATGATTGCGGTAATTATTATAATCATGACTGTGTTGAATATTGAGTATGATGATGAATGTGGCGATGAACATGAAATCTTCAATGACAATAGAAATTAAATTATTATATTAAGTTTGCCGTCTAAGATAGCTTATCAAATGCTAAATGAAATTTATTCACTAAATTAGCATACTTTTTTATGACAATGTTACTCAGATGAACGTTTTCGGCAATGTTTTGACATCTTCAGATCATTTAGGTATGAAATGTTACAATATTTGAACACTTTACAAGATTAGGATACAAACAATGTCAAGGCTAAAATCAAATAAATTTATATCCTACCACCTATTATCAAAAATTTGATAAAACAAACCATAAAAAATTCAACTAAAGTAAATTAGTGACAAGACACGCAAATCACCCATTTCATTTAGTTGAGCAAACCATTAACAGGAGCTATTGGAGCAATAGTGACAATAACAAGTATAATTAAATGATTTCACTAATATAATAAAGAATTATTAATAATTGGTATAACACTTAATATCACCAAGTACCAATAATAAATAAAGAGTATAATGAAAAATCCTAGTATCCCCACACATAAAACATTACCCAAAACTCATAAACCATACATACCCATGAGAACAATAGTAAATAGCAGGATTCTCCTAACCACAAAGTTCACAAATTTGTTCATAAAGTCCTAAAACAAAATATTATACTTATGAGTAATGAACACACGTTAACTAATACAAAAAGCGACTCAATGGAATTTCAAAATATAAAACAGCCAACCGAACTTTCCTTCTTATTTCCTTAGACATAACCAACTTTTATGCCAACAAATCCTCAGATGAAAACTTAAAAATAATGCAATCTCACCTTAAGCAAATACATTTGCATTCCATACTAAAAGAACAAGTTATTAACTTATTGCAAACATCACTTAGTCAAAATTATTTTTAATTCAATAATAAATTATATTCCCAGCAATGAGGTCTACCATGGGCGATCCATTGTATGGTCTACTAGCTTGATTTTCTTACAAAATATAGATTTTAATTTTATTTTGGTAGGTTATTCTACGACGCTATATCAACATCTTAGGTTATTTAGCGTCTGAATGAGATGAAGGTTATAACGCCGGTGAAATGAGTCTGGGGTCCACCACCTAACGTTACCCAGCATTTGCTCATATTGAGTTGAGGGAAAACCGTGGAAAAAAACCTCAACCAGGTAACTTGCCCCGTCTGGGAATCGAACCCGGACCACCTGATTTCGCGGCCAGACGCGCTAACCGTTACTCCACAGTGTGGACCTAAATATAGAAAGAAGCGAATCTATCTCATAAATATACTACGGTTTCTTATAATAGATACTTTGTACAAAAATGTTGTCCAATATTCTTTTGAGAAGATTAACTTTGTATGTAGATAAAATTATTGGGGATCATAAGTGAGGTTTTAGGCGTAATAGATCTACTATTGATCAGATTTTTTTGTATTCGACAGATACTGGAGAAAAAATGGGAGTATAAGGGTACAGTGCATCATTTATTCATAGATTTCAAAAAGGTATAGGCCTATGACTCGGTTAAGAGAAGAGTTTTATATAGGTAATATTCTTATTGAATTTGTTATTCCAAAGAAACTAGTTCGATTAATTAAAATGTGTCTCAGTGAAACTTACAGCAGAGTCCATATAGGCCAGTTTCTATCTGATGCTTTTCCAATTCACTGCGGACTAAAGCAACGAGATGCACTATCATGTTTAATTTTTGACTTTGGTTTAGAATATGCTATTAGGAAAGTTCAGGATAACAGACAAGGTTTGGAATTGAACGGGTTACATCAGCTTCTTATCTATGCGGATGACGTGAATATGTTAGGAGAAAATTCACATACTATTAGAAAAACACGGGAATTTACTTGAAGCAAGTAAATTGATAGGTTTGGAAGTAAATCCCGAAAAGACAAAGTATATAATTATGTCTCGTGACCAGAATATTGTACGAAATGGAAATATAAAAAATTTGGAAATTTATCCTTCGAAGATCTGGAAAAATTCAAATATCTTGAAGCAGTAGTAACAAATATAAATGAGACTAAGGAGGAAATAAAAACGCAGAATAAATATGGGAAATGACTGTTATTATTCGGTTGAGAAGTTTTTGTCATCTAGTCTGCTGTCAAAAAAATCTGAAAGTTAGAATTTATAAAACAGTTATATTACCGGCTGTTCTGTATGGTTGTGAAACTTGGACTCTGACTTTGAGAGAGGAACAGAGATCAAGGATGTTTGAGAATAAGGTTCTTAGGAAAATATTTGGGGCGAAGAGGGATGAAGTTACAGGAGAATGGAGAAAGTTATACAACGCAAAACTGCACGCATTGTGTTCTTCACCTGACATAATTAGAAACATTAAATCCAGGCGTTTGAGATGGGCACGGCATATAGCACGTATGGACGAATCCAGAAATGCATATAGAATGTTAGTTGGAAGACCGGAGGGAAAAAGTCCTTTAGGGAGGCCGAGACGTAGATGGAAGAATAATATATTTAAGTTTTTTAATTTGGTTATTTAACGACGCTGTGTCGAATACTGTTATTTTGTGTGAATGAGATTGGTGATAGCGAGATGATATTCGGCGAGATAAAGCCGAGGATTCGCCATAGATTACCTGGCATTCACATCCTAAGCGGGGATCGAACCCGCGCCCGAACGCAACTTCAGATCGATAGGCAAGCGCCATAACCGACTGAGCCACGCCGGTAGCTGGAGGATAAAATTAAAATGGATTTGAGTGAGGTGGGATACGATGATAGAGAGCGGATTTATCTTGCACAGGATAGGGACCGATGGCGGGCTTATGTGAGGGCGGCAATGAACCTGCGTGTTCCTTAAAAACAACTTGTAAGTAAGTAAGTAAGCATTAATTACCGGTTATAGTAGTTAAATACAATAAAAATTCCTTTTGTTTGATTTTTTCGTTTGAATATTTGCATTGCAAATGGCCTGCTTGATTTACACAACTTGCAACGATCTTCCTTATAGAAGAATGTATTACTAACTTAAGTTACAAGACTCAACAAATGTTGCAGAACACAAACAGCTAAAAACAATACCATTTGTGATACAACACATTAATGGAAGATAATTTTCTTGATTGTTTTATTATTTACATTTTAAATAACTGTTTAATTAGTAGAAATTGTTTTTATAGGCTTTATTTCAACTATTAACTATTAACTGATTTTAACCTTGATATTGTTTGTACTCTAATCTTGTAAAGTGTTTATATATTGTAACATTCATACCTACATGATCTGAAGATGGCAAAACATTGTCGAAAACGTTCATCTGTGTAACATTGTCATACAAATTATGCTAATTTATTGAATAAATTTTACTTAGCATTTGATAAGCTATCTTAGACGGCAAACATATAATAATTTCATTTCTATATCTTAGCTTATCGAAACCCATATAATATGCCTGTGAAACTTCAATGACAATTATTATTGTCATATTCTCCTTATTATTATTCAATCTTTTCCTCGAACATGAAAACATCAACATACCGCTCTTGTAACGCATATTACTATTGAGCAACTACTAAATATACATAAGCCAAATAGAAATGTCGGGACGAAACTGAAATAAAAACTGCTGAGCCATTTATACCCGAACCCACACTTTCTGAAGTCGAAATTAAATTATAAATCTCCAGGTATCGATTAACTTCCAGCAGAATTAATACAAGAATGTTGAAGCGCATTATCTAACGAAATTTATAAGCTTGTACTTACTATTTGGGAAAAGGAAATTGTACCAGAACAATGGAAGGAATCCATAATTTTGTACCTATCTTTAAGAAGGGGAACAAGACTAACTCTAGTAACTTTCGAGGAATATCACTTTTGTTGACGTCGTACAAAATTTTGTCCAATATTCTTTTGAGAAGATTAACTCCATAAGTAGATGAAATTATTGGCAATTATCAGTGTGGCTTTAGGCTTGATAGATCAAATATTTCCCAGATATTTTGTATTCTACACATAATGGAGAAAAAATGGGAACACAGTGCATCAGTTATTCATAGATTTCAAAAAGGCATATGACTCGGTTAAAAGAGAAGTTTTATATGGTATTCTTATTCAATTTGGTATTCCGAAGAAACTAGTTCGATTAATTAAAATGTGTCTCAGTGAAACGTACAGCAGAGTCCGTGTAGGTCAATTTCTGTCAGATGCGTTTCCAATTCACTGTGGGCTATAGCAAGGAGATGCACCATCACCTTTATTTTTTAAGTTTGCTCTAGAGTATGCCATTAGGAAAGTCCAGGATAACAGAGAAGGTTTGGAATTGAACGGGTTACATCAGCTGCTTGTTTATGCGGATGACGTCAATATATTAGGAGAAAATAAACAAACGATTAGGGAAAATATTGGAATTTTACTTGAAGCAAGTAAAGAGATAGGTCTGGAAGTAAATCCGGAAAAGACAAAGTATATGATTATATCTCGTGACGAGAATATTGTACGAAATGGAAATATACAAATTGGAAATTTATCTTTTGTAACGTGGAAAAATTCAAATATCTGGGAGCAATAGTACCAAATATAAGCCATACTCGGGAGGAAATTAAACATAGAATAAATATGGGAAATGCCTGTTATTATTCGGTTGTGACGCTTTTATCATCCAGTCTGCTGTCGAAAAATCTGAAAGTTAGAATTTATAAAACGGTTATATTACCGGTTGTTCTGTATGGTTGTGAAACTTGGACTCTCACTTTGAGAGAGGAACAGAGACTACGGGTGTTTGAGAATAAGATTCTTAGGAAAATATTTGGGGCTAAGAGGGATGAAGTTACAGGAGAATGGAGAAAGTTACACAACTCTGAACTGCACGCATTGTATTGTTCACCTGACATAATTAGGAACATTAAATCCAAACGTTTGAGATGGGCAGGGCATGTAGCACGCATGGGCGAATCCAGAAATGCATATAGAGTGTTAGTTGAGAGACCGGAGGGAAAAAGACCTTTAGGGAGGCCGAGACGTAGATGGGAGGATAATATTAAAATGAATTTGAGGGAGGTGGGATATGATGATAGAGACTGGATTAATCTTGCTCAGGATAGGGACAAATGGCAGGCTTATGTGAGGGCGGCAATGAACCTCCGGATTCCTTAAAAGCCAGGAAGTAAGTTAGTAAGGCTTAGATTAGTTATTACATTAATATCTAGACCGTAAAACAACATGAAAGTGAATAATGAAAGTAAAAGTAAATAATGAATTTTAGATGAGTAATGTTAGTGAGACAATAATAAATATTCGTAAGAAATAGTAGTAGTAATAGTAGTAGTAGTAGTAGTAACAATAATAATAATAATAATAATAATAATAATAATAATAATAATAATAATAATGAGATAATTTAAATATTTATTGTTTTATATATAAACCATTAAACTTTGCGAAACTTGAAACAGCTATATTTTTAAACAAGAATTGTTTGAAAAATATTTCCTTAGTCTATTCTTAAATTGATTTGATGTCTGACAGTCTGTGATATTACTCGGTAGGGACTTCCAAAGTCGAGGGACAGCCATAGTGATAGAAGATGAATCTGAAGATGTTCGGTGGGAGGGAATGGATAGACTAATATTGAGGAGTATTGTGATTGTGGTCAACGACAGAATTTCAAAGCAATTTTCAAAATACATATTTATGTATTCATTTATTCATTCAATCAAATAGCATGAACATTATAAAATTGTTATACATTTACTTTACTTCTAGCTTTTCAGTATTTACAAGTTAGTGCCTTCTTCGTTAAAGCAGGACAGCATATTAGATGGTTTCTTTTCAGTATTTCTTGTTGATAACAGTGTACTGTACATATTGGGCTTGGTATTAGCCTACTCGTACAAATTCTGCCAGCAAGTTAAATTTTAACTGAAAATAGGAACACACAAATTTTATGTATTATATAGATAGATAGATTTATTCAGCAATATTATATATACAGATGCACTACACTATCAGAATTTCCTCTTAAATCCCGTACACAGGTCTTCTAACCTTACGTGCTGTTATATACTATATGCGATGCAATTATTGGGGTAGACAGTTATGGCCAGTGAAGAAACTGAATTCTCCAACGGCTACATACCTTGGGGAGTTTGAAACGCATTTTATTGTTTTACTCCTTTCTTTTCCTGAATTTCTTATTGATAGTTAAAATTCAGATTATGCCTCTAATGTTGATTTTGCGGAGAAGTCTCTTTACTATGTGAAGTGATGTTGGTTCATGTTTCGACTGCAGGATTTGTGTGCCTTTCTTGGCTAGGGCATCAGCGATCTCGTTTCCTTCCGCACAGCAATGTCCAAGAATCCACTGGAAAACAATACGCTTTTCTTATACAGCGACTTCTTGTAAATTGTTCTACATTGATCTATTTAGATATTAATGTTGATCTTGCGGATAAGTCTTTACTGTGTGAAGTGATATTGGTTCATGTTTCTACTGCAGAATTTGTGTGCCTTTCAAGGCTAGGGCATCAGCGATCTCGTTTTCTTCCACACAGCAATGCCCAAGAATCCACTGAAAAACGATGCGCTTTTCTTAGACTGTGACTTGTTATACATTGTTCTACATTGCTCTATTTTAGGAGCTATGATCAATTCCATATTATAATTTATTTGAATAGCAGATTTAGAAATTATAAAGTTAACTGCATTTTAAAATTTATCTTAGAAATAACTTAGTGCTATCCTTATTTGCTTCGAAATCTCCGCCAGAGCTGTATTGACCAGCTTCTGTACAAAAGGTGAAGAGTTCATAAAACATACCAGCTCCAGCATTCCTTTGATCACACAAATATGACTCGCCAGTAAATATATGTAATCACTTTTCTTTTAGATATTTTATGTTTACTGTTTTCAGTGCTAATGGTTTTACTTCTGTTGAATTTGATTCTTTATATTATTAATCAGATGAACTGAAAAAGTTATTGGTTCTAAACTGAGTGAATTCTGTAATGGAAGAAGACACGCTAGTATGTACTTAATGCTAGTTATCTCTTTCAGTTCCAGGATTCCTTGAACATACTCATTCTTGTTTTCAGGTTTCGTGCAGCGCTATCATACTTACTCCAATACACATTATTTCGTATTCTAATAAATTTATTATAGCGAATAGATCCTTCTCTTAAATAGTGAAATTCACTATTGTCTCTAAGAAGTAACATTGTATCAATAGACGTAGTCTTTACCCCACCAATGATCAGACAAAGTGCCTGATTATGTAGGCTACAGTTTCCAATATGTTAAAGTTCTGTTCGGCATATGCCTACAGATAATAGGACTAATATTGAAAAAAATGTAACCTAATTTATACAAAAAGGAATAAAACCATGTAGATCACTTGGTCTAGATGTGAAATAATGATAATGATGATGATGATTATTATTATTGTTATTGTTATTTATATTAATATTATTGCTATTGTCATTATTATTATTTACATTATTATTGTTACTGTTGTTGCTATTATTATTATTATTATTATTATTATTATTATTATTATTATTATTGGTGTTATTATTAATATTATTGCTATTATTATTATTATTATTATTATTATTATTATTATTATTATTATTATTATTATTATTAAGTTAAAATAGAAATATTACTACTACTATGATGTAGGCTACCGAAGTATATATGATATTTCGGTGCAGGAATTCTGCAGGGGGAACAGACATGTAGAACTTAAACCGAGAAGGATTCAATCCGGCATCGGAATTGGTATCCTGTGTGGCTTAGTGAATAAACCGTCAGTGCGTGGAGCTGAATACCCAGGTTCGGGGTCTCCGGTTCCGGAGAAAATTTTTCTCCTTCCTACGCATTCTTCACCATAAAATAGAAATTTTCGGTAATAATAACAACAATAATAATAATAATAATAATAATAATAATAATAATAATGCTTTAGTCAAAAAGTAGATCCCACAAGCTTCTGCATTTAACAGCATAGAAATCAGTAAAAATGGGCAACTTCATATAATACCAAAAATTTAGTGAATGCTATTTCTTAAGCCTACATAAATATTCACGTATTTTGCGCTTTGAAATAGTTACTGAGCATATATCAGTCCCTAGAGAGTTTCAATTCTGTTAAACAAACGCACCAATGTAAATATTGAGATGTGGGCAGTGTTCTTATTGATTTATTGCAACATGACGAAATAACCAGTAATGAGCAACGTTCATTCCGCTGTCTGCAGTTAAACGCAGTATAAATACAGTTGTATTTCCCCTTTTAAAATTGTTTCTCGGTATTCTGTAGATCACTTATTCCGTTATTGCCCATTGCTGTGAAGTAAACAATCAACATGCCTAACCGTGAAACGAACGGACCCAGATTCACATCCTGGTTGGAGCAAGTTACATAGTTCAGATTTTATCGAAGTTTTCCTTCAACGAATTGATATAAGATTTGCTGGTAACTTTCGACATTGAACTTTCGCCATCATAAATGTGCTTTCATCATCATCATCATCATCATCATCATCATCATCTCCGTTTCTTTCCCATATTTTGGGCTTGCGTCCGATGTGGAGCCGACTTGATGCCCGATATCGAAATTGTACCCCGTGGTATGTGAACACTAGTTGCTGGTAATAATATTACGTACCGTGGGCTCTCCCCTGGGGTCATGGTACCTTGTGGAACTAGGATTGAGGGACAGCTGTGATGCTTGCTTGGAAAGACAAAGGGATTCTGCAGGGTATAAAGAAGTTCGGAGGCGAACCACAGGGGAATCTATAGTGCAAAGGGCCTTAGTACATGCACATCATTCCATTCCGGGTAGTACAATGGGCCCATCCAA
The DNA here is from genome assembly GCF_040183065.1 of Periplaneta americana. Classification (NCBI taxonomy): domain Eukaryota; kingdom Metazoa; phylum Arthropoda; class Insecta; order Blattodea; family Blattidae; genus Periplaneta; species Periplaneta americana. The sequence goes on from NC_091123.1 coordinate 97,231,509, forward strand.
GCGACCTATGTGCTTGGGTAGTCCCGAGCCCGTGTCCCTCCCCTCAAAGGGAACTAATAGATAATAAATATTCCGGTATTGTATTGCAACAAAATGTTTTCTACTGATGTAAATATTTTTGCTAATATCTCTGTTTTAACTATCGATGTAATTGATTCATCAGTTACCACACAAGAGTTCGTAGGTTGCCGAGAGAGATTAAATATATGGAGTGATATTATACTTTGACTTCCGAATGGAGGAAAGTAAAGTTTAGAATCCCTTGTCTAGGTGTACAGCACGTAAAAGAACTTCAGTCGTACTAGTGCAGGCCTGCACAAGGTTTGCGCTCTCCGAGCCGGCTCACAGTTCATGAGCGGAATGCAGATATTAGCTGCGCTCTGTATAAGGGTGGACTGGAAGAAGGGGTGATCTCGTACAAAATATACACAAAAGGAAGTACTAGTACGAGTGCTTATGAAATGAATTCCCGTTCAGTGTTTGCGAAACTATCTTGGACTATTATTAATTAATAAAGAAATATTTATTTTACAGAAATAATAGAAATTCTATAGCTACTTAAATGTAAAATATCATTTTGTTATATTTTTATTTCTGCAGTGCTTGGGAAAAGTGACATAAGTCAGTTTCCACAAACCTTTTTTGATAATTTATTGACAACTTACGGAACATCTGCTCGCTTGGAAAAAAATACATAAGTATTTCTCCCATTACAATAATTCATACAGAAAAAAAATCAAATCGA